>NW_026047108.1:900000-1141132 GCF_023864275.1 Schistocerca cancellata
ATTTCACGTCGGCATTCTCCGGAGACTGCCAAAAGCAGCAGTTTCTGGTGCCCACTTTAATAGCACCATTCACACTATTCATTTGCGAGAGCATTTCTTAAATACCGCACCCATTCATAATTTTTTTATCCTTGACCGCTTTTTTCGAAAGGGCCACGGTGGGAGGGGCTGTTACAAAATTCATTTGCCTCCTGTGAGGATCGAACTGACGACCTCTGGTTTACTAGACCAGCGCTCTGCCACTGAGCTAAGGAGGCGCCTCCTAGCGCACTTTTCGGGTACTTTGTTCTTACAGACTAGTGAATCGGAGCCCTTCAGCTCGAAACGCACCGCATGAGCGACCATTATTTGCATTTAGTTAGCACAGCTGCTGCTTTCCTACACATCTCACACTATATCGATGTACAACTAAAATTCCAAAACAACACATTTATTTCATTTCAGAGTCACTTTCAGCTTCAAATACCGTTCCTCTGATATTCATACGAAGCTAGGCATCGTCGTAACCCGTTACGTTCATTACGCAAGGCTCACGAGAGGGGCGCATGTTGGATCCGCGTAGACACAAAATTTTGCGCCGCCCAGCGTGGGGCTCGAACCCACGACCCTGAGATTAAGAGTCTCATGCTCTACCGACTGAGCTAGCCGGGCTGCACGCAACGCGTTACGAGCCATACAATACTGATTTGACCTGCGACCATCTATTGAAGATTCTTTTGACTACAGCTTATTTCCTGCTGCCACAAATCAGCTACAATCCTATTCAATGAAAAATTGTCTCCGAAAGGCATCAAATCTGCTTGAAATGATACGTGGCTATCAGCACCATTATTCAACACACATGCTCGACAGTGCGCAGACGCCTGTGGCGTAGCCCTTGGCTCCTGAATCAGATGCAGTAGTTCCAACAAAAACTCTCCTGAACGGCACTGTGCCGAAAACTTCGCTACAGATCACCCTTGTCTTGCTTGTGCTTCTGGTAGACGCCGGTTTTGCAGCCAGGAAGCGGACAGCAGCAACTTCCAACTAGTTTTAGAGTACTCAAACAACACAGTAAAACAGCATGCATCTTTTGCAGAACAGGAAAAACTCGACCGTGACAGGATTCGAACCTGCAATCTTCGGATCCGAAGTCCGACGCCTTATCCATTAGGCCACACGGTCACTGGCGCAATATACTTCTCCACACACACCTCATTTTCGACATTTGTACACTTGGCAGAATGAATTTCCCATCTTTGACGCAGTTCTCCATCTCAAATTTCAGTACTAAAAGTACGACGCTACTTCTTGCTGTGTCCCATCGCAAGTTACATTCAAGCCCTTATGACGCTGATCAAACAAGAGAAGGCAAATCAGCTTCAATCGCTTAGTGCCATCTCAGTCGCTTGCAGAAGGTACCTCACCCTATGTGATACAATGGCGAGTTGTCGCTATTACCAAAGCGGCGGCGGCGCCGACGACGACGACGACGACGACAATCGCGAGGGTTTTTATCAGGGGTAGAAAATACATCACAAGAACTAAGTATTTCACGTCGGCATTCTCCGGAGACTGCCAAAAGCAGCAGTTTCTGGTGCCCACTTTAATAGCACCATTCACACTATTCATTTGCGAGAGCATTTCTTAAATACCGCACCCATTCATAATTTTTTTATCCTTGACCGCTTTTTTCGAAAGGGCCACGGTGGGAGGGGCTGTTACAAAATTCATTTGCCTCCTGTGAGGATCGAACTGACGACCTCTGGTTTACTAGACCAGCGCTCTGCCACTGAGCTAAGGAGGCGCCTCCTAGCGCACTTTTCGGGTACTTTGTTCTTACAGACTAGTGAATCGGAGCCCTTCAGCTCGAAACGCACCGCATGAGCGACCATTATTTGCATTTAGTTAGCACAGCTGCTGCTTTCCTACACATCTCACACTATATCGATGTACAACTAAAATTCCAAAACAACACATTTATTTCATTTCAGAGTCACTTTCAGCTTCAAATACCGTTCCTCTGATATTCATACGAAGCTAGGCATCGTCGTAACCCGTTACGTTCATTACGCAAGGCTCACGAGAGGGGCGCATGTTGGATCCGCGTAGACACAAAATTTTGCGCCGCCCAGCGTGGGGCTCGAACCCACGACCCTGAGATTAAGAGTCTCATGCTCTACCGACTGAGCTAGCCGGGCTGCACGCAACGCGTTACGAGCCATACAATACTGATTTGACCTGCGACCATCTATTGAAGATTCTTTTGACTACAGCTTATTTCCTGCTGCCACAAATCAGCTACAATCCTATTCAATGAAAAATTGTCTCCGAAAGGCATCAAATCTGCTTGAAATGATACGTGGCTATCAGCACCATTATTCAACACACATGCTCGACAGTGCGCAGACGCCTGTGGCGTAGCCCTTGGCTCCTGAATCAGATGCAGTAGTTCCAACAAAAACTCTCCTGAACGGCACTGTGCCGAAAACTTCGCTACAGATCACCCTTGTCTTGCTTGTGCTTCTGGTAGACGCCGGTTTTGCAGCCAGGAAGCGGACAGCAGCAACTTCCAACTAGTTTTAGAGTACTCAAACAACACAGTAAAACAGCATGCATCTTTTGCAGAACAGGAAAAACTCGACCGTGACAGGATTCGAACCTGCAATCTTCGGATCCGAAGTCCGACGCCTTATCCATTAGGCCACACGGTCACTGGCGTAATATACTTCTCCACACACACCTCATTTTCGACATTTGTACACTTGGCAGAATGAATTTCCCATCTTTGACGCAGTTCTCCATCTCAAATTTCAGTACTAAAAGTACGACGCTACTTCTTGCTGTGTCCCATCGCAAGTTACATTCAAGCCCTTATGACGCTGATCAAACAAGAGAAGGCAAATCAGCTTCAATCGCTTAGTGCCATCTCAGTCGCTTGCAGAAGGTACCTCACCCTATGTGATACAATGGCGAGTTGTCGCTATTACCAAAGCGGCGGCGGCGCCGACGACGACGACGACGACGACGACAATCGCGAGGGTTTTTATCAGGGGTAGAAAATACATCACAAGAACTAAGTATTTCACGTCGGCATTCTCCGGAGACTGCCAAAAGCAGCAGTTTCTGGTGCCCACTTTAATAGCACCATTCACACTATTCATTTGCGAGAGCATTTCTTAAATACCGCACCCATTCATAATTTTTTTATCCTTGACCGCTTTTTTCGAAAGGGCCACGGTGGGAGGGGCTGTTACAAAATTCATTTGCCTCCTGTGAGGATCGAACTGACGACCTCTGGTTTACTAGACCAGCGCTCTGCCACTGAGCTAAGGAGGCGCCTCCTAGCGCACTTTTCGGGTACTTTGTTCTTACAGACTAGTGAATCGGAGCCCTTCAGCTCGAAACGCACCGCATGAGCGACCATTATTTGCATTTAGTTAGCACAGCTGCTGCTTTCCTACACATCTCACACTATATCGATGTACAACTAAAATTCCAAAACAACACATTTATTTCATTTCAGAGTCACTTTCAGCTTCAAATACCGTTCCTCTGATATTCATACGAAGCTAGGCATCGTCGTAACCCGTTACGTTCATTACGCAAGGCTCACGAGAGGGGCGCATGTTGGATCCGCGTAGACACAAAATTTTGCGCCGCCCAGCGTGGGGCTCGAACCCACGACCCTGAGATTAAGAGTCTCATGCTCTACCGACTGAGCTAGCCGGGCTGCACGCAACGCGTTACGAGCCATACAATACTGATTTGACCTGCGACCATCTATTGAAGATTCTTTTGACTACAGCTTATTTCCTGCTGCCACAAATCAGCTACAATCCTATTCAATGAAAAATTGTCTCCGAAAGGCATCAAATCTGCTTGAAATGATACGTGGCTATCAGCACCATTATTCAACACACATGCTCGACAGTGCGCAGACGCCTGTGGCGTAGCCCTTGGCTCCTGAATCAGATGCAGTAGTTCCAACAAAAACTCTCCTGAACGGCACTGTGCCGAAAACTTCGCTACAGATCACCCTTGTCTTGCTTGTGCTTCTGGTAGACGCCGGTTTTGCAGCCAGGAAGCGGACAGCAGCAACTTCCAACTAGTTTTAGAGTACTCAAACAACACAGTAAAACAGCATGCATCTTTTGCAGAACAGGAAAAACTCGACCGTGACAGGATTCGAACCTGCAATCTTCGGATCCGAAGTCCGACGCCTTATCCATTAGGCCACACGGTCACTGGCGCAATATACTTCTCCACACACACCTCATTTTCGACATTTGTACACTTGGCAGAATGAATTTCCCATCTTTGACGCAGTTCTCCATCTCAAATTTCAGTACTAAAAGTACGACGCTACTTCTTGCTGTGTCCCATCGCAAGTTACATTCAAGCCCTTATGACGCTGATCAAACAAGAGAAGGCAAATCAGCTTCAATCGCTTAGTGCCATCTCAGTCGCTTGCAGAAGGTACCTCACCCTATGTGATACAATGGCGAGTTGTCGCTATTACCAAAGCGGCGGCGGCGCCGACGACGACGACGACGACGACAATCGCGAGGGTTTTTATCAGGGGTAGAAAATACATCACAAGAACTAAGTATTTCACGTCGGCATTCTCCGGAGACTGCCAAAAGCAGCAGTTTCTGGTGCCCACTTTAATAGCACCATTCACACTATTCATTTGCGAGAGCATTTCTTAAATACCGCACCCATTCATAATTTTTTTATCCTTGACCGCTTTTTTCGAAAGGGCCACGGTGGGAGGGGCTGTTACAAAATTCATTTGCCTCCTGTGAGGATCGAACTGACGACCTCTGGTTTACTAGACCAGCGCTCTGCCACTGAGCTAAGGAGGCGCCTCCTAGCGCACTTTTCGGGTACTTTGTTCTTACAGACTAGTGAATCGGAGCCCTTCAGCTCGAAACGCACCGCATGAGCGACCATTATTTGCATTTAGTTAGCACAGCTGCTGCTTTCCTACACATCTCACACTATATCGATGTACAACTAAAATTCCAAAACAACACATTTATTTCATTTCAGAGTCACTTTCAGCTTCAAATACCGTTCCTCTGATATTCATACGAAGCTAGGCATCGTCGTAACCCGTTACGTTCATTACGCAAGGCTCACGAGAGGGGCGCATGTTGGATCCGCGTAGACACAAAATTTTGCGCCGCCCAGCGTGGGGCTCGAACCCACGACCCTGAGATTAAGAGTCTCATGCTCTACCGACTGAGCTAGCCGGGCTGCACGCAACGCGTTACGAGCCATACAATACTGATTTGACCTGCGACCATCTATTGAAGATTCTTTTGACTACAGCTTATTTCCTGCTGCCACAAATCAGCTACAATCCTATTCAATGAAAAATTGTCTCCGAAAGGCATCAAATCTGCTTGAAATGATACGTGGCTATCAGCACCATTATTCAACACACATGCTCGACAGTGCGCAGACGCCTGTGGCGTAGCCCTTGGCTCCTGAATCAGATGCAGTAGTTCCAACAAAAACTCTCCTGAACGGCACTGTGCCGAAAACTTCGCTACAGATCACCCTTGTCTTGCTTGTGCTTCTGGTAGACGCCGGTTTTGCAGCCAGGAAGCGGACAGCAGCAACTTCCAACTAGTTTTAGAGTACTCAAACAACACAGTAAAACAGCATGCATCTTTTGCAGAACAGGAAAAACTCGACCGTGACAGGATTCGAACCTGCAATCTTCGGATCCGAAGTCCGACGCCTTATCCATTAGGCCACACGGTCACTGGCGCAATATACTTCTCCACACACACCTCATTTTCGACATTTGTACACTTGGCAGAATGAATTTCCCATCTTTGACGCAGTTCTCCATCTCAAATTTCAGTACTAAAAGTACGACGCTACTTCTTGCTGTGTCCCATAGCAAGTTACATTCAAGCCCTTATGACGCTGATCAAACAAGAGAAGGCAAATCAGCTTCAATCGCTTAGTGCCATCTCAGTCGCTTGCAGAAGGTACCTCACCCTATGTGATACAATGGCGAGTTGTCGCTATTACCAAAGCGGCGGCGGCGCCGACGACGACGACGACGACGACGACGACAATCGCGAGGGTTTTTATCAGGGGTAGAAAATACATCACAAGAACTAAGTATTTCACGTCGGCATTCTCCGGAGACTGCCAAAAGCAGCAGTTTCTGGTGCCCACTTTAATAGCACCATTCACACTATTCATTTGCGAGAGCATTTCTTAAATACCGCACCCATTCATAATTTTTTTATCCTTGACCGCTTTTTTCGAAAGGGCCACGGTGGGAGGGGCTGTTACAAAATTCATTTGCCTCCTGTGAGGATCGAACTGACGACCTCTGGTTTACTAGACCAGCGCTCTGCCACTGAGCTAAGGAGGCGCCTCCTAGCGCACTTTTCGGGTACTTTGTTCTTACAGACTAGTGAATCGGAGCCCTTCAGCTCGAAACACACCGCATGAGCGACCATTATTTGCATTTAGTTAGCACAGCTGCTGCTTTCCTACACATCTCACACTATATCGATGTACAACTAAAATTCCAAAACAACACATTTATTTCATTTCAGAGTCACTTTCAGCTTCAAATACCGTTCCTCTGATATTCATACGAAGCTAGGCATCGTCGTAACCCGTTACGTTCATTACGCAAGGCTCACGAGAGGGGCGCATGTTGGATCCGCGTAGACACAAAATTTTGCGCCGCCCAGCGTGGGGCTCGAACCCACGACCCTGAGATTAAGAGTCTCATGCTCTACCGACTGAGCTAGCCGGGCTGCACGCAACGCGTTACGAGCCATACAATACTGATTTGACCTGCGACCATCTATTGAAGATTCTTTTGACTACAGCTTATTTCCTGCTGCCACAAATCAGCTACAATCCTATTCAATGAAAAATTGTCTCCGAAAGGCATCAAATCTGCTTGAAATGATACGTGGCTATCAGCACCATTATTCAACACACATGCTCGACAGTGCGCAGACGCCTGTGGCGTAGCCCTTGGCTCCTGAATCAGATGCAGTAGTTCCAACAAAAACTCTCCTGAACGGCACTGTGCCGAAAACTTCGCTACAGATCACCCTTGTCTTGCTTGTGCTTCTGGTAGACGCCGGTTTTGCAGCCAGGAAGCGGACAGCAGCAACTTCCAACTAGTTTTAGAGTACTCAAACAACACAGTAAAACAGCATGCATCTTTTGCAGAACAGGAAAAACTCGACCGTGACAGGATTCGAACCTGCAATCTTCGGATCCGAAGTCCGACGCCTTATCCATTAGGCCACACGGTCACTGGCGCAATATACTTCTCCACACACACCTCATTTTCGACATTTGTACACTTGGCAGAATGAATTTCCCATCTTTGACGCAGTTCTCCATCTCAAATTTCAGTACTAAAAGTACGACGCTACTTCTTGCTGTGTCCCATCGCAAGTTACATTCAAGCCCTTATGACGCTGATCAAACAAGAGAAGGCAAATCAGCTTCAATCGCTTAGTGCCATCTCAGTCGCTTGCAGAAGGTACCTCACCCTATGTGATACAATGGCGAGTTGTCGCTATTACCAAAGCGGCGGCGGCGCCGACGACGACGACGACGACGACGACGACAATCGCGAGGGTTTTTATCAGGGGTAGAAAATACATCACAAGAACTAAGTATTTCACGTCGGCATTCTCCGGAGACTGCCAAAAGCAGCAGTTTCTGGTGCCCACTTTAATAGCACCATTCACACTATTCATTTGCGAGAGCATTTCTTAAATACCGCACCCATTCATAATTTTTTTATCCTTGACCGCTTTTTTCGAAAGGGCCACGGTGGGAGGGGCTGTTACAAAATTCATTTGCCTCCTGTGAGGATCGAACTGACGACCTCTGGTTTACTAGACCAGCGCTCTGCCACTGAGCTAAGGAGGCGCCTCCTAGCGCACTTTTCGGGTACTTTGTTCTTACAGACTAGTGAATCGGAGCCCTTCAGCTCGAAACACACCGCATGAGCGACCATTATTTGCATTTAGTTAGCACAGCTGCTGCTTTCCTACACATCTCACACTATATCGATGTACAACTAAAATTCCAAAACAACACATTTATTTCATTTCAGAGTCACTTTCAGCTTCAAATACCGTTCCTCTGATATTCATACGAAGCTAGGCATCGTCGTAACCCGTTACGTTCATTACGCAAGGCTCACGAGAGGGGCGCATGTTGGATCCGCGTAGACACAAAATTTTGCGCCGCCCAGCGTGGGGCTCGAACCCACGACCCTGAGATTAAGAGTCTCATGCTCTACCGACTGAGCTAGCCGGGCTGCACGCAACGCGTTACGAGCCATACAATACTGATTTGACCTGCGACCATCTATTGAAGATTCTTTTGACTACAGCTTATTTCCTGCTGCCACAAATCAGCTACAATCCTATTCAATGAAAAATTGTCTCCGAAAGGCATCAAATCTGCTTGAAATGATACGTGGCTATCAGCACCATTATTCAACACACATGCTCGACAGTGCGCAGACGCCTGTGGCGTAGCCCTTGGCTCCTGAATCAGATGCAGTAGTTCCAACAAAAACTCTCCTGAACGGCACTGTGCCGAAAACTTCGCTACAGATCACCCTTGTCTTGCTTGTGCTTCTGGTAGACGCCGGTTTTGCAGCCAGGAAGCGGACAGCAGCAACTTCCAACTAGTTTTAGAGTACTCAAACAACACAGTAAAACAGCATGCATCTTTTGCAGAACAGGAAAAACTCGACCGTGACAGGATTCGAACCTGCAATCTTCGGATCCGAAGTCCGACGCCTTATCCATTAGGCCACACGGTCACTGGCGCAATATACTTCTCCACACACACCTCATTTTCGACATTTGTACACTTGGCAGAATGAATTTCCCATCTTTGACGCAGTTCTCCATCTCAAATTTCAGTACTAAAAGTACGACGCTACTTCTTGCTGTGTCCCATCGCAAGTTACATTCAAGCCCTTATGACGCTGATCAAACAAGAGAAGGCAAATCAGCTTCAATCGCTTAGTGCCATCTCAGTCGCTTGCAGAAGGTACCTCACCCTATGTGATACAATGGCGAGTTGTCGCTATTACCAAAGCGGCGGCGGCGCCGACGACGACGACGACGACGACGACAATCGCGAGGGTTTTTATCAGGGGTAGAAAATACATCACAAGAACTAAGTATTTCACGTCGGCATTCTCCGGAGACTGCCAAAAGCAGCAGTTTCTGGTGCCCACTTTAATAGCACCATTCACACTATTCATTTGCGAGAGCATTTCTTAAATACCGCACCCATTCATAATTTTTTTATCCTTGACCGCTTTTTTCGAAAGGGCCACGGTGGGAGGGGCTGTTACAAAATTCATTTGCCTCCTGTGAGGATCGAACTGACGACCTCTGGTTTACTAGACCAGCGCTCTGCCACTGAGCTAAGGAGGCGCCTCCTAGCGCACTTTTCGGGTACTTTGTTCTTACAGACTAGTGAATCGGAGCCCTTCAGCTCGAAACGCACCGCATGAGCGACCATTATTTGCATTTAGTTAGCACAGCTGCTGCTTTCCTACACATCTCACACTATATCGATGTACAACTAAAATTCCAAAACAACACATTTATTTCATTTCAGAGTCACTTTCAGCTTCAAATACCGTTCCTCTGATATTCATACGAAGCTAGGCATCGTCGTAACCCGTTACGTTCATTACGCAAGGCTCACGAGAGGGGCGCATGTTGGATCCGCGTAGACACAAAATTTTGCGCCGCCCAGCGTGGGGCTCGAACCCACGACCCTGAGATTAAGAGTCTCATGCTCTACCGACTGAGCTAGCCGGGCTGCACGCAACGCGTTACGAGCCATACAATACTGATTTGACCTGCGACCATCTATTGAAGATTCTTTTGACTACAGCTTATTTCCTGCTGCCACAAATCAGCTACAATCCTATTCAATGAAAAATTGTCTCCGAAAGGCATCAAATCTGCTTGAAATGATACGTGGCTATCAGCACCATTATTCAACACACATGCTCGACAGTGCGCAGACGCCTGTGGCGTAGCCCTTGGCTCCTGAATCAGATGCAGTAGTTCCAACAAAAACTCTCCTGAACGGCACTGTGCCGAAAACTTCGCTACAGATCACCCTTGTCTTGCTTGTGCTTCTGGTAGACGCCGGTTTTGCAGCCAGGAAGCGGACAGCAGCAACTTCCAACTAGTTTTAGAGTACTCAAACAACACAGTAAAACAGCATGCATCTTTTGCAGAACAGGAAAAACTCGACCGTGACAGGATTCGAACCTGCAATCTTCGGATCCGAAGTCCGACGCCTTATCCATTAGGCCACACGGTCACTGGCGCAATATACTTCTCCACACACACCTCATTTTCGACATTTGTACACTTGGCAGAATGAATTTCCCATCTTTGACGCAGTTCTCCATCTCAAATTTCAGTACTAAAAGTACGACGCTACTTCTTGCTGTGTCCCATCGCAAGTTACATTCAAGCCCTTATGACGCTGATCAAACAAGAGAAGGCAAATCAGCTTCAATCGCTTAGTGCCATCTCAGTCGCTTGCAGAAGGTACCTCACCCTATGTGATACAATGGCGAGTTGTCGCTATTACCAAAGCGGCGGCGGCGCCGACGACGACGACGACGACGACGACGACAATCGCGAGGGTTTTTATCAGGGGTAGAAAATACATCACAAGAACTAAGTATTTCACGTCGGCATTCTCCGGAGACTGCCAAAAGCAGCAGTTTCTGGTGCCCACTTTAATAGCACCATTCACACTATTCATTTGCGAGAGCATTTCTTAAATACCGCACCCATTCATAATTTTTTTATCCTTGACCGCTTTTTTCGAAAGGGCCACGGTGGGAGGGGCTGTTACAAAATTCATTTGCCTCCTGTGAGGATCGAACTGACGACCTCTGGTTTACTAGACCAGCGCTCTGCCACTGAGCTAAGGAGGCGCCTCCTAGCGCACTTTTCGGGTACTTTGTTCTTACAGACTAGTGAATCGGAGCCCTTCAGCTCGAAACACACCGCATGAGCGACCATTATTTGCATTTAGTTAGCACAGCTGCTGCTTTCCTACACATCTCACACTATATCGATGTACAACTAAAATTCCAAAACAACACATTTATTTCATTTCAGAGTCACTTTCAGCTTCAAATACCGTTCCTCTGATATTCATACGAAGCTAGGCATCGTCGTAACCCGTTACGTTCATTACGCAAGGCTCACGAGAGGGGCGCATGTTGGATCCGCGTAGACACAAAATTTTGCGCCGCCCAGCGTGGGGCTCGAACCCACGACCCTGAGATTAAGAGTCTCATGCTCTACCGACTGAGCTAGCCGGGCTGCACGCAACGCGTTACGAGCCATACAATACTGATTTGACCTGCGACCATCTATTGAAGATTCTTTTGACTACAGCTTATTTCCTGCTGCCACAAATCAGCTACAATCCTATTCAATGAAAAATTGTCTCCGAAAGGCATCAAATCTGCTTGAAATGATACGTGGCTATCAGCACCATTATTCAACACACATGCTCGACAGTGCGCAGACGCCTGTGGCGTAGCCCTTGGCTCCTGAATCAGATGCAGTAGTTCCAACAAAAACTCTCCTGAACGGCACTGTGCCGAAAACTTCGCTACAGATCACCCTTGTCTTGCTTGTGCTTCTGGTAGACGCCGGTTTTGCAGCCAGGAAGCGGACAGCAGCAACTTCCAACTAGTTTTAGAGTACTCAAACAACACAGTAAAACAGCATGCATCTTTTGCAGAACAGGAAAAACTCGACCGTGACAGGATTCGAACCTGCAATCTTCGGATCCGAAGTCCGACGCCTTATCCATTAGGCCACACGGTCACTGGCGCAATATACTTCTCCACACACACCTCATTTTCGACATTTGTACACTTGGCAGAATGAATTTCCCATCTTTGACGCAGTTCTCCATCTCAAATTTCAGTACTAAAAGTACGACGCTACTTCTTGCTGTGTCCCATCGCAAGTTACATTCAAGCCCTTATGACGCTGATCAAACAAGAGAAGGCAAATCAGCTTCAATCGCTTAGTGCCATCTCAGTCGCTTGCAGAAGGTACCTCACCCTATGTGATACAATGGCGAGTTGTCGCTATTACCAAAGCGGCGGCGGCGCCGACGACGACGACGACGACGACGACAATCGCGAGGGTTTTTATCAGGGGTAGAAAATACATCACAAGAACTAAGTATTTCACGTCGGCATTCTCCGGAGACTGCCAAAAGCAGCAGTTTCTGGTGCCCACTTTAATAGCACCATTCACACTATTCATTTGCGAGAGCATTTCTTAAATACCGCACCCATTCATAATTTTTTTATCCTTGACCGCTTTTTTCGAAAGGGCCACGGTGGGAGGGGCTGTTACAAAATTCATTTGCCTCCTGTGAGGATCGAACTGACGACCTCTGGTTTACTAGACCAGCGCTCTGCCACTGAGCTAAGGAGGCGCCTCCTAGCGCACTTTTCGGGTACTTTGTTCTTACAGACTAGTGAATCGGAGCCCTTCAGCTCGAAACACACCGCATGAGCGACCATTATTTGCATTTAGTTAGCACAGCTGCTGCTTTCCTACACATCTCACACTATATCGATGTACAACTAAAATTCCAAAACAACACATTTATTTCATTTCAGAGTCACTTTCAGCTTCAAATACCGTTCCTCTGATATTCATACGAAGCTAGGCATCGTCGTAACCCGTTACGTTCATTACGCAAGGCTCACGAGAGGGGCGCATGTTGGATCCGCGTAGACACAAAATTTTGCGCCGCCCAGCGTGGGGCTCGAACCCACGACCCTGAGATTAAGAGTCTCATGCTCTACCGACTGAGCTAGCCGGGCTGCACGCAACGCGTTACGAGCCATACAATACTGATTTGACCTGCGACCATCTATTGAAGATTCTTTTGACTACAGCTTATTTCCTGCTGCCACAAATCAGCTACAATCCTATTCAATGAAAAATTGTCTCCGAAAGGCATCAAATCTGCTTGAAATGATACGTGGCTATCAGCACCATTATTCAACACACATGCTCGACAGTGCGCAGACGCCTGTGGCGTAGCCCTTGGCTCCTGAATCAGATGCAGTAGTTCCAACAAAAACTCTCCTGAACGGCACTGTGCCGAAAACTTCGCTACAGATCACCCTTGTCTTGCTTGTGCTTCTGGTAGACGCCGGTTTTGCAGCCAGGAAGCGGACAGCAGCAACTTCCAACTAGTTTTAGAGTACTCAAACAACACAGTAAAACAGCATGCATCTTTTGCAGAACAGGAAAAACTCGACCGTGACAGGATTCGAACCTGCAATCTTCGGATCCGAAGTCCGACGCCTTATCCATTAGGCCACACGGTCACTGGCGCAATATACTTCTCCACACACACCTCATTTTCGACATTTGTACACTTGGCAGAATGAATTTCCCATCTTTGACGCAGTTCTCCATCTCAAATTTCAGTACTAAAAGTACGACGCTACTTCTTGCTGTGTCCCATCGCAAGTTACATTCAAGCCCTTATGACGCTGATCAAACAAGAGAAGGCAAATCAGCTTCAATCGCTTAGTGCCATCTCAGTCGCTTGCAGAAGGTACCTCACCCTATGTGATACAATGGCGAGTTGTCGCTATTACCAAAGCGGCGGCGGCGCCGACGACGACGACGACGACGACGACAATCGCGAGGGTTTTTATCAGGGGTAGAAAATACATCACAAGAACTAAGTATTTCACGTCGGCATTCTCCGGAGACTGCCAAAAGCAGCAGTTTCTGGTGCCCACTTTAATAGCACCATTCACACTATTCATTTGCGAGAGCATTTCTTAAATACCGCACCCATTCATAATTTTTTTATCCTTGACCGCTTTTTTCGAAAGGGCCACGGTGGGAGGGGCTGTTACAAAATTCATTTGCCTCCTGTGAGGATCGAACTGACGACCTCTGGTTTACTAGACCAGCGCTCTGCCACTGAGCTAAGGAGGCGCCTCCTAGCGCACTTTTCGGGTACTTTGTTCTTACAGACTAGTGAATCGGAGCCCTTCAGCTCGAAACGCACCGCATGAGCGACCATTATTTGCATTTAGTTAGCACAGCTGCTGCTTTCCTACACATCTCACACTATATCGATGTACAACTAAAATTCCAAAACAACACATTTATTTCATTTCAGAGTCACTTTCAGCTTCAAATACCGTTCCTCTGATATTCATACGAAGCTAGGCATCGTCGTAACCCGTTACGTTCATTACGCAAGGCTCACGAGAGGGGCGCATGTTGGATCCGCGTAGACACAAAATTTTGCGCCGCCCAGCGTGGGGCTCGAACCCACGACCCTGAGATTAAGAGTCTCATGCTCTACCGACTGAGCTAGCCGGGCTGCACGCAACGCGTTACGAGCCATACAATACTGATTTGACCTGCGACCATCTATTGAAGATTCTTTTGACTACAGCTTATTTCCTGCTGCCACAAATCAGCTACAATCCTATTCAATGAAAAATTGTCTCCGAAAGGCATCAAATCTGCTTGAAATGATACGTGGCTATCAGCACCATTATTCAACACACATGCTCGACAGTGCGCAGACGCCTGTGGCGTAGCCCTTGGCTCCTGAATCAGATGCAGTAGTTCCAACAAAAACTCTCCTGAACGGCACTGTGCCGAAAACTTCGCTACAGATCACCCTTGTCTTGCTTGTGCTTCTGGTAGACGCCGGTTTTGCAGCCAGGAAGCGGACAGCAGCAACTTCCAACTAGTTTTAGAGTACTCAAACAACACAGTAAAACAGCATGCATCTTTTGCAGAACAGGAAAAACTCGACCGTGACAGGATTCGAACCTGCAATCTTCGGATCCGAAGTCCGACGCCTTATCCATTAGGCCACACGGTCACTGGCGCAATATACTTCTCCACACACACCTCATTTTCGACATTTGTACACTTGGCAGAATGAATTTCCCATCTTTGACGCAGTTCTCCATCTCAAATTTCAGTACTAAAAGTACGACGCTACTTCTTGCTGTGTCCCATCGCAAGTTACATTCAAGCCCTTATGACGCTGATCAAACAAGAGAAGGCAAATCAGCTTCAATCGCTTAGTGCCATCTCAGTCGCTTGCAGAAGGTACCTCACCCTATGTGATACAATGGCGAGTTGTCGCTATTACCAAAGCGGCGGCGGCGCCGACGACGACGACGACGACGACAATCGCGAGGGTCTTTATCAGGGGTAGAAAATACATCACAAGAACTAAGTATTTCACGTCGGCATTCTCCGGAGACTGCCAAAAGCAGCAGTTTCTGGTGCCCACTTTAATAGCACCATTCACACTATTCATTTGCGAGAGCATTTCTTAAATACCGCACCCATTCATAATTTTTTTATCCTTGACCGCTTTTTTCGAAAGGGCCACGGTGGGAGGGGCTGTTACAAAATTCATTTGCCTCCTGTGAGGATCGAACTGACGACCTTTGGTTTACTAGACCAGCGCTCTGCCACTGAGCTAAGGAGGCGCCTCCTAGCGCACTTTTCGGGTACTTTGTTCTTACAGACTAGTGAATCGGAGCCCTTCAGCTCGAAACGCACCGCATGAGCGACCATTATTTGTATTTAGTTAGCACAGCTGCTGCTTTCCTACACATCTCACACTATATCGATGTACAACTAAAATTCCAAAACAACACATTTATTTCATTTCAGAGTCACTTTCAGCTTCAAATACCGTTCCTCTGATATTCATATGAAGCTAGGCATCGTCGTAACCCGTTACGTTCATTACGCAAGGCTCACGAGAGGGGCGCATGTTGGATCCGCGTAGACACAAAATTTTGCGCCGTCCAGCGTGGGGCTCGAACCCACGACCCTGAGATTAAGAGTCTCATGCTCTACCGACTGAGCTAGCCGGGCTGCACGCAACGCGTTACGAGCCATACAATACTGATTTGACCTGCGACCATCTATTGAAGATTCTTTTGACTACAGCTTATTTCCTGCTGCCACAAATCAGCTACAATCCTATTCAATGAAAAATTGTCTCCGAAAAGCATCAAATCTGCTTGAAATGATACGTGGCTATCAGCACCATTATTCAACACACATGCTCGACAGTGCGCAGACGCCTGTGGCGTAGCCCTTGGCTCCTGAATCAGATGCAGTAGTTCCAACAAAAACTCTCCTGAACGGCACTGTGCCGAAAACTTCGCTACAGATCACCCTTGTCTTGCTTGTGCTTCTGGTAGACGCCGGTTTTGCAGCCAGGAAGCGGACAGCAGCAACTTCCAACTACTTTTAGAGTACTCAAACAACACAGTAAAACAGCATGCATCTTTTGCAGAACAGGAAAAACTCGACCGTGACAGGATTCGAACCTGCAATCTTCGGATCCGAAGTCCGACGCCTTATCCATTAGGCCACACGGTCACTGGCGCAATATACTTCTCCACACACACCTCATTTTCGACATTTGTACACTTGGCAGAATGAATTTCCCATCTTTGACGCAGTTCTCCATCTCAAATTTCAGTACTAAAAGTACGACGCTACTTCTTGCTGTGTCCCATCGCAAGTTACATTCAAGCCCTTATGACGCTGATCAAACAAGAGAAGGCAAATCAGCTTCAATCGCTTAGTGCCATCTCAGTCGCTTGCAGAAGGTACCTCACCCTATGTGATACAATGGCGAGTTGTCGCTATTACCAAAGCTGCGGCGGCGCCGACGACAATCGCGAGGGTCTTTATCAGGGGTAGAAAATACATCACAAGAACTAAGTATTTCACGTCGGCATTCTCCGGAGACTGCCAAAAGCAGCAGTTTCTGGTGCCCACTTTAATAGCACCATTCACACTATTCATTTGCGAGAGCATTTCTTAAATACCGCACCCATTCATAATTTTTTTATCCTTGACCGCTTTTTTCGAAAGGGCCACGGTGGGAGGGGCTGTTACAAAATTCATTTGCCTCCTGTGAGGATCGAACTGACGACCTTTGGTTTACTAGACCAGCGCTCTGCCACTGAGCTAAGGAGGCGCCTCCTAGCGCACTTTTCGGGTACTTTGTTCTTACAGAGTAGTGAATCGGAGCCCTTCAGCTCGAAACGCACCGCATGAGCGACCATTATTTGCATTTAGTTAGCACAGCTGCTGCTTTCCTACACATCTCACACTATATCGATGTACAACTAAAATTCCAAAACAACACATTTATTTCATTTCAGAGTCACTTTCAGCTTCAAATACCGTTCCTCTGATATTCATACGAAGCTAGGCATCGTCGTAACCCGTTACGTTCATTACGCAAGGCTCACGAGAGGGGCGCATGTTGGATCCGCGTAGACACAAAATTTTGCGCCGCCCAGCGTGGGGCTCGAACCCACGACCCTGAGATTAAGAGTCTCATGCTCTACCGACTGAGCTAGCCGGGCTGCACGCAACGCGTTACGAGCCATACAATACTGATTTGACCTGCGACCATCTATTGAAGATTCTTTTGACTACAGCTTATTTCCTGCTCCACAAATCAGCTACAATCCTATTCAATGAAAAATTGTCTCCGAAAGGCATCAAATCTGCTTGAAATGATACGTGGCTATCAGCACCATTATTCAACACACATGCTCGACAGTGCGCAGACGCCTGTGGCGTAGCCCTTGGCTCCTGAATCAGATGCAGTAGTTCCAACAAAAACTCTCCTGAACGGCACTGTGCCGAAAACTTCGCTACAGATCACCCTTGTCTTGCTTGTGCTTCTGGTAGACGCCGGTTTTGCAGCCAGGAAGCGGACAGCAGCAACTTCCAACTAGTTTTAGAGTACTCAAACAACACAGTAAAACAGCATGCATCTTTTGCAGAACAGGAAAAACTCGACTGTGACAGGATTCGAACCTGCAATCTTCGGATCCGAAGTCCGACGCCTCATCCATTAGGCCACACGGTCACTGGCGCAATATACTTCTCCACACACACCTCATTTTCGACATTTGTACACTTGGCAGAATGAATTTCCCATCTTTGACGCAGTTCTCCATCTCAAATTTCAGTACTAAAAGTACGACGCTACTTCTTGCTGTGTCCCATCGCAAGTTACATTCAAGCCCTTATGACGCTGATCAAACAAGAGAAGGCAAATCAGCTTCAATCGCTTAGTGCCATCTCAGTCGCTTGCAGAAGGTACCTCACCCTATGTGATACAATGGCGAGTTGTCGCTATTACCAAAGCGGCGGCGGCGCCGACGACAATCGCGAGGGTCTTTATCAGGGGTAGAAAATACATCACAAGAACTAAGTATTTCACGTCGGCATTCTCCGGAGACTGCCAAAAGCAGCAGTTTCTGGTGCCCACTTTAATAGCACCATTCACACTATTCATTTGCGAGAGCATTTCTTAAATACCGCACCCATTCATAATTTTTTTATCCTTGACCGCTTTTTTCGAAAGGGCCACGGTGGGAGGGGCTGTTACAAAATTCATTTGCCTCCTGTGAGGATCGAACTGACGACCTTTGGTTTACTAGACCAGCGCTCTGCCACTGAGCTAAGGAGGCGCCTCCTAGCGCACTTTTCGGGTACTTTGTTCTTACAGACTAGTGAATCGGAGCCCTTCAGCTCGAAACGCACCGCATGAGCGACCATTATTTGCATTTAGTTAGCACAGCTGCTGCTTTCCTACACATCTCACACTATATCGATGTACAACTAAAATTCCAAAACAACACATTTATTTCATTTCAGAGTCACTTTCAGCTTCAAATACCGTTCCTCTGATATTCATATGAAGCTAGGCATCGTCGTAACCCGTTACGTTCATTACGCAAGGCTCACGAGAGGGGCGCATGTTGGATCCGCGTAGACACAAAATTTTGCGCCGCCCAGCGTGGGGCTCGAACCCACGACCCTGAGATTAAGAGTCTCATGCTCTACCGACTGAGCTAGCCGGGCTGCACGCAACGCGTTACGAGCCATACAATACTGATTTGACCTGCGACCATCTATTGAAGATTCTTTTGACTACAGCTTATTTCCTGCTGCCACAAATCAGCTACAATCCTATTCAATGAAAAATTGTCTCCGAAAAGCATCAAATCTGCTTGAAATGATACGTGGCTATCAGCACCATTATTCAACACACATGCTCGACAGTGCGCAGACGCCTGTGGCGTAGCCCTTGGCTCCTGAATCAGATGCAGTAGTTCCAACAAAAACTCTCCTGAACGGCACTGTGCCGAAAACTTCGCTACAGATCACCCTTGTCTTGCTTGTGCTTCTGGTAGACGCCGGTTTTGCAGCCAGGAAGCGGACAGCAGCAACTTCCAACTAGTTTTAGAGTACTCAAACAACACAGTAAAACAGCATGCATCTTTTGCAGAACAGGAAAAACTCGACCGTGACAGGATTCGAACCTGCAATCTTCGGATCCGAAGTCCGACGCCTTATCCATTAGGCCACACCTTCACTGGCGCAATATACTTCTCCACACACACCTCATTTTCGCCATTTGTACACTTGGCAGAATGAATTTCCCATCTTTGACGCAGTTCTCCATCTCAAATTTCAGTACTAAAAGTACGACGCTACTTCTTGCTGTGTCCCATCGCAAGTTACATTCAAGCCCTTATGACGCTGATCAGACAAGAGAAGGCAAATCAGCTTCAATCGCTTAGTGCCATCTCAGTCGCTTGCAGAAGGTACCTCACCCTATGTGATACAATGGCGAGTTGTCGCTATTACCAAAGCGGCGGCGGCGCCGACGACAATCGCTAGGGTCTTTATCAGGGGTAGAAAATACATCACAAGAACTAAGTATTTCACGTCGGCATTCTCCGGAGACTGCCAAAAGCAGCAGTTTCTGGTGCCCACTTTAATAGCACCATTCACACTATTCATTTGCGAGAGCATTTCTTAAATACCGCACCCATTCATAATTTTTTTATCCTTGACCGCTTTTTTCGAAAGGGCCACGGTGGGAGGGGCTGTTACAAAATTCATTTGCCTCCTGTGAGGATCGAACTGACGACCTTTGGTTTACTAGACCAGCGCTCTGCCACTGAGCTAAGGAGGCGCCTCCTAGCGCACTTTTCGGGTACTTTGTTCTTACAGACTAGTGAATCGGAGCCCTTCAGCTCGAAACGCACCGCATGAGCGACCATTATTTGCATTTAGTTAGCACAGCTGCTGCTTTCCTACACATCTCACACTATATCGATGTACAACTAAAATTCCAAAACAACACATTTATTTCATTTCAGAGTCACTTTCAGCTTCAAATACCGTTCCTCTGATATTCATATGAAGCTAGGCATCGTCGTAACCCGTTACGTTCATTACGCAAGGCTCACGAGAGGGGCGCATGTTGGATCCGCGTAGACACAAAATTTTGCGCCGCCCAGCGTGGGGCTCGAACCCACGACCCTGAGATTAAGAGTCTCATGCTCTACCGACTGAGCTAGCCGGGCTGCACGCAACGCGTTACGAGCCATACAATACTGATTTGACCTGCGACCATCTATTGAAGATTCTTTTGACTACAGCTTATTTCCTGCTGCCACAAATCAGCTACAATCCTATTCAATGAAAAATTGTCTCCGAAAAGCATCAAATCTGCTTGAAATGATACGTGGCTATCAGCACCATTATTCAACACACATGCTCGACAGTGCGCAAACGCCTGTGGCGTAGCCCTTGGCTCCTGAATCAGATGCAGTAGTTCCAACAAAAACTCTCCTGAACGGCACTGTGCCGAAAACTTCGCTACAGATCACCCTTGTCTTGCTTGTGCTTCTGGTAGACGCCGGTTTTGCAGCCAGGAAGCGGACAGCAGCAACTTCCAACTAGTTTTAGAGTACTCAAACAACACAGTAAAACAGCATGCATCTTTTGCAGAACAGGAAAAACTCGACCGTGACAGGATTCGAACCTGCAATCTTCGGATCCGAAGTCCGACGCCTTATCCATTAGGCCACACCTTCACTGGCGCAATATACTTCTCCACACACACCTCATTTTCGCCATTTGTACACTTGGCAGAATGAATTTCCCATCTTTGACGCAGTTCTCCATCTCAAATTTCAGTACTAAAAGTACGACGCTACTTCTTGCTGTGTCCCATCGCAAGTTACATTCAAGCCCTTATGACGCTGATCAGACAAGAGAAGGCAAATCAGCTTCAATCGCTTAGTGCCATCTCAGTCGCTTGCAGAAGGTACCTCACCCTATGTGATACAATGGCGAGTTGTCGCTATTACCAAAGCGGCGGCGGCGCCGACGACAATCGCTAGGGTCTTTATCAGGGGTAGAAAATACATCACAAGAACTAAGTATTTCACGTCGGCATTCTCCGGAGACTGCCAAAAGCAGCAGTTTCTGGTGCCCACTTTAATAGCACCATTCACACTATTCATTTGCGAGAGCATTTCTTAAATACCGCACCCATTCATAATTTTTTTATCCTTGACCGCTTTTTTCGAAAGGGCCACGGTGGGAGGGGCTGTTACAAAATTCATTTGCCTCCTGTGAGGATCGAACTGACGACCTTTGGTTTACTAGACCAGCGCTCTGCCACTGAGCTAAGGAGGCGCCTCCTAGCGCACTTTTCGGGTACTTTGTTCTTACAGACTAGTGAATCGGAGCCCTTCAGCTCGAAACGCACCGCATGAGCGACCATTATTTGCATTTAGTTAGCACAGCTGCTGCTTTCCTACACATCTCACACTATATCGATGTACAACTAAAATTCCAAAACAACACATTTATTTCATTTCAGAGTCACTTTCAGCTTCAAATACCGTTCCTCTGATATTCATATGAAGCTAGGCATCGTCGTAACCCGTTACGTTCATTACGCAAGGCTCACGAGAGGGGCGCATGTTGGATCCGCGTAGACACAAAATTTTGCGCCGCCCAGCGTGGGGCTCGAACCCACGACCCTGAGATTAAGAGTCTCATGCTCTACCGACTGAGCTAGCCGGGCTGCACGCAACGCGTTACGAGCCATACAATACTGATTTGACCTGCGACCATCTATTGAAGATTCTTTTGACTACAGCTTATTTCCTGCTGCCACAAATCAGCTACAATCCTATTCAATGAAAAATTGTCTCCGAAAAGCATCAAATCTGCTTGAAATGATACGTGGCTATCAGCACCATTATTCAACACACATGCTCGACAGTGCGCAAACGCCTGTGGCGTAGCCCTTGGCTCCTGAATCAGATGCAGTAGTTCCAACAAAAACTCTCCTGAACGGCACTGTGCCGAAAACTTCGCTACAGATCACCCTTGTCTTGCTTGTGCTTCTGGTAGACGCCGGTTTTGCAGCCAGGAAGCGGACAGCAGCAACTTCCAACTAGTTTTAGAGTACTCAAACAACACAGTAAAACAGCATGCATCTTTTGCAGAACAGGAAAAACTCGACCGTGACAGGATTCGAACCTGCAATCTTCGGATCCGAAGTCCGACGCCTTATCCATTAGGCCACACCTTCACTGGCGCAATATACTTCTCCACACACACCTCATTTTCGCCATTTGTACACTTGGCAGAATGAATTTCCCATCTTTGACGCAGTTCTCCATC
The DNA here is from genome assembly GCF_023864275.1 of Schistocerca cancellata. Classification (NCBI taxonomy): domain Eukaryota; kingdom Metazoa; phylum Arthropoda; class Insecta; order Orthoptera; family Acrididae; genus Schistocerca; species Schistocerca cancellata. The sequence continues at coordinate 922,632 of NW_026047108.1, forward strand.
TCAAATTTCAGTACTAAAAGTACGACGCTACTTCTTGCTGTGTCCCATCGCAAGTTACATTCAAGCCCTTATGACGCTGATCAGACAAGAGAAGGCAAATCAGCTTCAATCGCTTAGTGCCATCTCAGTCGCTTGCAGAAGGTACCTCACCCTATGTGATACAATGGCGAGTTGTCGCTATTACCAAAGCGGCGGCGGCGCCGACGACGACGACGACGACGACGACGACGACGACGACGACGACGACAATCGCGAGGGTCTTTATCAGGGGTAGAAAATACATCACAAGAACTAAGTATTTCACGTCGGCATTCTCCGGAGACTGCCAAAAGCAGCAGTTTCTGGTGCCCACTTTAATAGCACCATTCACACTATTCATTTGCGAGAGCATTTCTTAAATACCGCACCCATTCATAATTTTTTTATCCTTGACCGCTTTTTTCGAAAGGGCCACGGTGGGAGGGGCTGTTACAAAATTCATTTGCCTCCTGTGAGGATCGAACTGACGACCTTTGGTTTACTAGACCAGCGCTCTGCCACTGAGCTAAGGAGGCGCCTCCTAGCGCACTTTTCGGGTACTTTGTTCTTACAGACTAGTGAATCGGAGCCCTTCAGCTCGAAACGCACCGCATGAGCGACCATTATTTGCATTTAGTTAGCACAGCTGCTGCTTTCCTACACATCTCACACTATATCGATGTACAACTAAAATTCCAAAACAACACATTTATTTCATTTCAGAGTCACTTTCAGCTTCAAATACCGTTCCTCTGATATTCATATGAAGCTAGGCATCGTCGTAACCCGTTACGTTCATTACGCAAGGCTCACGAGAGGGGCGCATGTTGGATCCGCGTAGACACAAAATTTTGCGCCGCCCAGCGTGGGGCTCGAACCCACGACCCTGAGATTAAGAGTCTCATGCTCTACCGACTGAGCTAGCCGGGCTGCACGCAACGCGTTACGAGCCATACAATACTGATTTGACCTGCGACCATCTATTGAAGATTCTTTTGACTACAGCTTATTTCCTGCTGCCACAAATCAGCTACAATCCTATTCAATGAAAAATTGTCTCCGAAAAGCATCAAATCTGCTTGAAATGATACGTGGCTATCAGCACCATTATTCAACACACATGCTCGACAGTGCGCAGACGCCTGTGGCGTAGCCCTTGGCTCCTGAATCAGATGCAGTAGTTCCAACAAAAACTCTCCTGAACGGCACTGTGCCGAAAACTTCGCTACAGATCACCCTTGTCTTGCTTGTGCTTCTGGTAGACGCCGGTTTTGCAGCCAGGAAGCGGACAGCAGCAACTTCCAACTAGTTTTAGAGTACTCAAACAACACAGTAAAACAGCATGCATCTTTTGCAGAACAGGAAAAACTCGACCGTGACAGGATTCGAACCTGCAATCTTCGGATCCGAAGCCCGACGCCTTATCCATTAGGCCACACCTTCACTGGCGCAATATACTTCTCCACACACACCTCATTTTCGCCATTTGTACACTTGGCAGAATGAATTTCCCATCTTTGACGCAGTTCTCCATCTCAAATTTCAGTACTAAAAGTACGACGCTACTTCTTGCTGTGTCCCATCGCAAGTTACATTCAAGCCCTTATGACGCTGATCAGACAAGAGAAGGCAAATCAGCTTCAATCGCTTAGTGCCATCTCAGTCGCTTGCAGAAGGTACCTCACCCTATGTGATACAATGGCGAGTTGTCGCTATTACCAAAGCGGCGGCGGCGCCGACGACAATCGCTAGGGTCTTTATCAGGGGTAGAAAATACATCACAAGAACTAAGTATTTCACGTCGGCATTCTCCGGAGACTGCCAAAAGCAGCAGTTTCTGGTGCCCACTTTAATAGCACCATTCACACTATTCATTTGCGAGAGCATTTCTTAAATACCGCACCCATTCATAATTTTTTTATCCTTGACCGCTTTTTTCGAAAGGGCCACGGTGGGAGGGGCTGTTACAAAATTCATTTGCCTCCTGTGAGGATCGAACTGACGACCTTTGGTTTACTAGACCAGCGCTCTGCCACTGAGCTAAGGAGGCGCCTCCTAGCGCACTTTTCGGGTACTTTGTTCTTACAGACTAGTGAATCGGAGCCCTTCAGCTCGAAACGCACCGCATGAGCGACCATTATTTGCATTTAGTTAGCACAGCTGCTGCTTTCCTACACATCTCACACTATATCGATGTACAACTAAAATTCCAAAACAACACATTTATTTCATTTCAGAGTCACTTTCAGCTTCAAATACCGTTCCTCTGATATTCATATGAAGCTAGGCATCGTCGTAACCCGTTACGTTCATTACGCAAGGCTCACGAGAGGGGCGCATGTTGGATCCGCGTAGACACAAAATTTTGCGCCGCCCAGCGTGGGGCTCGAACCCACGACCCTGAGATTAAGAGTCTCATGCTCTACCGACTGAGCTAGCCGGGCTGCACGCAACGCGTTACGAGCCATACAATACTGATTTGACCTGCGACCATCTATTGAAGATTCTTTTGACTACAGCTTATTTCCTGCTGCCACAAATCAGCTACAATCCTATTCAATGAAAAATTGTCTCCGAAAAGCATCAAATCTGCTTGAAATGATACGTGGCTATCAGCACCATTATTCAACACACATGCTCGACAGTGCGCAAACGCCTGTGGCGTAGCCCTTGGCTCCTGAATCAGATGCAGTAGTTCCAACAAAAACTCTCCTGAACGGCACTGTGCCGAAAACTTCGCTACAGATCACCCTTGTCTTGCTTGTGCTTCTGGTAGACGCCGGTTTTGCAGCCAGGAAGCGGACAGCAGCAACTTCCAACTAGTTTTAGAGTACTCAAACAACACAGTAAAACAGCATGCATCTTTTGCAGAACAGGAAAAACTCGACCGTGACAGGATTCGAACCTGCAATCTTCGGATCCGAAGTCCGACGCCTTATCCATTAGGCCACACCTTCACTGGCGCAATATACTTCTCCACACACACCTCATTTTCGCCATTTGTACACTTGGCAGAATGAATTTCCCATCTTTGACGCAGTTCTCCATCTCAAATTTCAGTACTAAAAGTACGACGCTACTTCTTGCTGTGTCCCATCGCAAGTTACATTCAAGCCCTTATGACGCTGATCAGACAAGAGAAGGCAAATCAGCTTCAATCGCTTAGTGCCATCTCAGTCGCTTGCAGAAGGTACCTCACCCTATGTGATACAATGGCGAGTTGTCGCTATTACCAAAGCGGCGGCGGCGCCGACGACAATCGCTAGGGTCTTTATCAGGGGTAGAAAATACATCACAAGAACTAAGTATTTCACGTCGGCATTCTCCGGAGACTGCCAAAAGCAGCAGTTTCTGGTGCCCACTTTAATAGCACCATTCACACTATTCATTTGCGAGAGCATTTCTTAAATACCGCACCCATTCATAATTTTTTTATCCTTGACCGCTTTTTTCGAAAGGGCCACGGTGGGAGGGGCTGTTACAAAATTCATTTGCCTCCTGTGAGGATCGAACTGACGACCTTTGGTTTACTAGACCAGCGCTCTGCCACTGAGCTAAGGAGGCGCCTCCTAGCGCACTTTTCGGGTACTTTGTTCTTACAGACTAGTGAATCGGAGCCCTTCAGCTCGAAACGCACCGCATGAGCGACCATTATTTGCATTTAGTTAGCACAGCTGCTGCTTTCCTACACATCTCACACTATATCGATGTACAACTAAAATTCCAAAACAACACATTTATTTCATTTCAGAGTCACTTTCAGCTTCAAATACCGTTCCTCTGATATTCATATGAAGCTAGGCATCGTCGTAACCCGTTACGTTCATTACGCAAGGCTCACGAGAGGGGCGCATGTTGGATCCGCGTAGACACAAAATTTTGCGCCGCCCAGCGTGGGGCTCGAACCCACGACCCTGAGATTAAGAGTCTCATGCTCTACCGACTGAGCTAGCCGGGCTGCACGCAACGCGTTACGAGCCATACAATACTGATTTGACCTGCGACCATCTATTGAAGATTCTTTTGACTACAGCTTATTTCCTGCTGCCACAAATCAGCTACAATCCTATTCAATGAAAAATTGTCTCCGAAAAGCATCAAATCTGCTTGAAATGATACGTGGCTATCAGCACCATTATTCAACACACATGCTCGACAGTGCGCAGACGCCTGTGGCGTAGCCCTTGGCTCCTGAATCAGATGCAGTAGTTCCAACAAAAACTCTCCTGAACGGCACTGTGCCGAAAACTTCGCTACAGATCACCCTTGTCTTGCTTGTGCTTCTGGTAGACGCCGGTTTTGCAGCCAGGAAGCGGACAGCAGCAACTTCCAACTAGTTTTAGAGTACTCAAACAACACAGTAAAACAGCATGCATCTTTTGCAGAACAGGAAAAACTCGACCGTGACAGGATTCGAACCTGCAATCTTCGGATCCGAAGCCCGACGCCTTATCCATTAGGCCACACCTTCACTGGCGCAATATACTTCTCCACACACACCTCATTTTCGCCATTTGTACACTTGGCAGAATGAATTTCCCATCTTTGACGCAGTTCTCCATCTCAAATTTCAGTACTAAAAGTACGACGCTACTTCTTGCTGTGTCCCATCGCAAGTTACATTCAAGCCCTTATGACGCTGATCAGACAAGAGAAGGCAAATCAGCTTCAATCGCTTAGTGCCATCTCAGTCGCTTGCAGAAGGTACCTCACCCTATGTGATACAATGGCGAGTTGTCGCTATTACCAAAGCGGCGGCGGCGCCGACGACGACGACGACGACGACGACGACGACGACGACGACAATCGCGAGGGTCTTTATCAGGGGTAGAAAATACATCACAAGAACTAAGTATTTCACGTCGGCATTCTCCGGAGACTGCAAAAAGCAGCAGTTTCTGGTGCCCACTTTAATAGCACCATTCACACTATTCATTTGCGAGAGCATTTCTTAAATACCGCACCCATTCATAATTTTTTTATCCTTGACCGCTTTTTTCGAAAGGGCCACGGTGGGAGGGGCTGTTACAAAATTCATTTGCCTCCTGTGAGGATCGAACTGACGACCTCTGGTTTACTAGACCAGCGCTCTGCCACTGAGCTAAGGAGGCGCCTCCTAGCGCACTTTTCGGGTACTTTGTTCTTACAGACTAGTGAATCGGAGCCCTTCAGCTCGAAACGCACCGCATGAGCGACCATTATTTGCATTTAGTTAGCACAGCTGCTGCTTTCCTACACATCTCACACTATATCGATGTACAACTAAAATTCCAAAACAACACATTTATTTCATTTCAGAGTCACTTTCAGCTTCAAATACCGTTCCTCTGATATTCATACGAAGCTAGGCATCGTCGTAACCCGTTACGTTCATTACGCAAGGCTCACGAGAGGGGCGCATGTTGGATCCGCGTAGACACAAAATTTTGCGCCGCCCAGCGTGGGGCTCGAACCCACGACCCTGAGATTAAGAGTCTCATGCTCTACCGACTGAGCTAGCCGGGCTGCACGCAACGCGTTACGAGCCATACAATACTGATTTGACCTGCGACCATTTATTGAAGATTCTTTTGACTACAGCTTATTTCCTGCTGCCACAAATCAGCTACAATCCTATTCAATGAAAGATTGTCTCCGAAAGGCATCAAATCTGCTTGAAATGATACGTGGCTATCAGCACCATTATTCAACACACATGCTCGACAGTGCGCAGACGCCTGTGGCGTAGCCCTTGGCTCCTGAATCAGATGCAGTAGTTCCAACAAAAACTCTCCTGAACGGCACTGTGCCGAAAACTTCGCTACAGATCACCCTTGTCTTGCTTGTGCTTCTGGTAGACGCCGGTTTTGCAGCCAGGAAGCGGACAGCAGCAACTTCCAACTAGTTTTAGAGTACTCAAACAACACAGTAAAACAGCATGCATCTTTTGCAGAACAGGAAAAACTCGACCGTGACAGGATTCGAACCTGCAATCTTCGGATCCGAAGTCCGACGCCTTATCCATTAGGCCACACCTTCACTGGCGCAATATACTTCTCCACACACACCTCATTTTCGCCATTTGTACACTTGGCAGAATGAATTTCCCATCTTTGACGCAGTTCTCCATCTCAAATTTCAGTACTAAAGGTACGACGCTACTTCTTGCTGTGTCCCATCGCAAGTTACATTCAAGCCCTTATGACGCTGATCAAACAAGAGAAGGCAAATCAGCTTCAATCGCTTAGTGCCATCTCAGTCGCTTGCAGAAGGTACCTCACCCTATGTGATACAATGGCGAGTTGTCGCTATTACCAAAGCGGCGGCGGCGCCGACGACGACGACGACGACGACAATCGCGAGGGTCTTTATCAGGGGTAGAAAATACATCACAAGAACTAAGTATTTCACGTCGGCATTCTCCGGAGACTGCCAAAAGCAGCAGTTTCTGGTGCCCACTTTAATAGCACCATTCACACTATTCATTTGCGAGAGCATTTCTTAAATACCGCACCCATTCATAATTTTTTTATCCTTGACCGCTTTTTTCGAAAGGGCCACGGTGGGAGGGGCTGTTACAAAATTCATTTGCCTCCTGTGAGGATCGAACTGACGACCTTTGGTTTACTAGACCAGCGCTCTGCCACTGAGCTAAGGAGGCGCCTCCTAGCGCACTTTTCGGGTACTTTGTTCTTACAGACTAGTGAATCGGAGCCCTTCAGCTCGAAACGCACCGCATGAGCGACCATTATTTGCATTTAGTTAGCACAGCTGCTGCTTTCCTACACATCTCACACTATATCGATGTACAACTAAAATTCCAAAACAACACATTTATTTCATTTCAGAGTCACTTTCAGCTTCAAATACCGTTCCTCTGATATTCATATGAAGCTAGGCATCGTCGTAACCCGTTACGTTCATTACGCAAGGCTCACGAGAGGGGCGCATGTTGGATCCGCGTAGACACAAAATTTTGCGCCGCCCAGCGTGGGGCTCGAACCCACGACCCTGAGATTAAGAGTCTCATGCTCTACCGACTGAGCTAGCCGGGCTGCACGCAACGCGTTACGAGCCATACAGTACTGATTTGACCTGCGACCATCTATTGAAGATTCTTTTGACTACAGCTTATTTCCTGCTGCCACAAATCAGCTACAATCCTATTCAATGAAAAAGCATCAAATCTGCTTGAAATGATACGTGGCTATCAGCACCATTATTCAACACACATGCTCGACAGTGCTCCTGAATCAGATGCAGTAGTTCCAACAAAAACTCTCCTGAACGGCACTGTGCCGAAAACTTCGCTACAGATCACCCTTGTCTTGCTTGTGCTTCTGGTAGACGCCGGTTTTGCAGCCAGGAAGCGGACAGCAGCAACTTCCAACTAGTTTTAGAGTACTCAAACAACACAGTAAAACAGCATGCATCTTTTGCAGAACAGGAAAAACTCGACCGTGACAGGATTCGAACCTGCAATCTTCGGATCCGAAGTCCGACGCCTTATCCATTAGGCCACACGGTCACTGGCGCAATATACTTCTCCACACACACCTCATTTTCGCCATTTGTACACTTGGCAGAATGAATTTCCCATCTTTGACGCAGTTCTCCATCTCAAATTTCAGTACTAAAAGTACGACGCTACTTCTTGCTGTGTCCCATCGCAAGTTACATTCAAGCCCTTATGACGCTGATCAGACAAGAGAAGGCAAATCAGCTTCAATCGCTTAGTGCCATCTCAGTCGCTTGCAGAAGGTACCTCACCCTATGTGATACAATGGCGAGTTGTCGCTATTACCAAAGCGGCGGCGGCGCCGACGACAATCGCGAGGGTCTTTATCAGGGGTAGAAAATACATCACAAGAACTAAGTATTTCACGTCGGCATTCTCCGGAGACTGCCAAAAGCAGCAGTTTCTGGTGCCCACTTTAATAGCACCATTCACACTATTCATTTGCGAGAGCATTTCTTAAATACCGCACCCATTCATAATTTTTTTATCCTTGACCGCTTTTTTCGAAAGGGCCACGGTGGGAGGGGCTGTTACAAAATTCATTTGCCTCCTGTGAGGATCGAACTGACGACCTTTGGTTTACTAGACCAGCGCTCTGCCACTGAGCTAAGGAGGCGCCTCCTAGCGCACTTTTCGGGTACTTTGTTCTTACAGACTAGTGAATCGGAGCCCTTCAGCTCGAAACGCACCGCATGAGCGACCATTATTTGCATTTAGTTAGCACAGCTGCTGCTTTCCTACACATCTCACACTATATCGATGTACAACTAAACTTCCAAAACAACACATTTATTTCATTTCAGAGTCACTTTCAGCTTCAAATACCGTTCCTCTGATATTCATATGAAGCTAGGCATCGTCGTAACCCGTTACGTTCATTACGCAAGGCTCACGAGAGGGGCGCATGTTGGATCCGCGTAGACACAAAATTTTGCGCCGCCCAGCGTGGGGCTCGAACCCACGACCCTGAGATTAAGAGTCTCATGCTCTACCGACTGAGCTAGCCGGGCTGCACGCAACGCGTTACGAGCCATACAATACTGATTTGACCTGCGACCATCTATTGAAGATTCTTTTGACTACAGCTTATTTCCTGCTGCCACAAATCAGCTACAATCCTATTCAATGAAAAATTGTCTCCGAAAAGCATCAAATCTGCTTGAAATGATACGTGGCTATCAGCACCATTATTCAACACACATGCTCGACAGTGCGCAGACGCCTGTGGCGTAGCCCTTGGCTCCTGAATCAGATGCAGTAGTTCCAACAAAAACTCTCCTGAACGGCACTGTGCCGAAAACTTCGCTACAGATCACCCTTGTCTTGCTTGTGCTTCTGGTAGACGCCGGTTTTGCAGCCAGGAAGCGGACAGCAGCAACTTCCAACTAGTTTTAGAGTACTCAAACAACACAGTAAAACAGCATGCATCTTTTGCAGAACAGGAAAAACTCGACCGTGACAGGATTCGAACCTGCAATCTTCGGATCCGAAGTCCGACGCCTTATCCATTAGGCCACACCTTCACTGGCGCAATATACTTCTCCACACACACCTCATTTTCGCCATTTGTACACTTGGCAGAATGAATTTCCCATCTTTGACGCAGTTCTCCATCTCAAATTTCAGTACTAAAAGTACGACGCTACTTCTTGCTGTGTCCCATCGCAAGTTACATTCAAGCCCTTATGACGCTGATCAGACAAGAGAAGGCAAATCAGCTTCAATCGCTTAGTGCCATCTCAGTCGCTTGCAGAAGGTACCTCACCCTATGTGATACAATGGCGAGTTGTCGCTATTACCAAAGCGGCGGCGGCGCCGACGACAATCGCGAGGGTCTTTATCAGGGGTAGAAAATACATCACAAGAACTAAGTATTTCACGTCGGCATTCTCCGGAGACTGCCAAAAGCAGCAGTTTTTTTTTTTTTTTTTTTTTTCCTTTATTGAATTTCAATTCCCCCCGAAGGGGGCGGGCTGGCAGCAGCTTAGGACGCCGCTCTGCAGCCTACAGATTTTCTGACAAAGAACAGGAGAATAAATAATAATACAAAACAGGCGATAAAATTGGGGACTTAGTAAGTAACAAGGTGAAAAGAAACTGGGGAAATTAAAACAAGCAACAGAGGGATAATGAAGCAAATAAAAATACATATGGAGCAGACAGGGAAAACAATAGACAATTAAAAAACACGGCGACAGTCTGGATTCTGTTCGCAAAATATATAAAATGCACACCCAGCGACAGCATGGTTTCTGTTCGCAACACAACACTGAAGAGTCACTAGAACACAGCACGAAAAAGGCGGTAAAGGTGACACCACAGTCGAGAGCAGGTGGGGGGAAACTGGACAGGAGATGGGGAAACAAAAAGGGGGGGAAAGGAGAGTAAAAGCGAAGGGGGGGGGGGAACCGGGAAAGGAGCGGATGGAGGATGAGGACCCATAAGAGGGGTGGGGGGCAGACGCGACAGGGAGGGGGGTAGGCAGAGGAGGGGAATACAAAAGGACTGGGGGGGGGAGAAGGGAGGTAGGGAGAGGTGTAGTGGGGAGGAAACAGGACGGAAGGGGGGGGGGAAGAGGGAGCCCAGGGAAAGGACAGAGGAAAGGAGGGGGAGGGAGGATCAGAGTTGATAGGAAGGATAAATGGAGGGAGAGAGGGCATCATCCGGGAGGGGGAGTTGACGGAAGCCACCTTGGGAAAGGAGATGGAGGGTGTAGAGATGGAGGGTAGGGGGGACACAACGGTGAAGACGGGGCAGGGGGCGAGGATGGGAGAGGAGAGGAGCAACCAGGGGGTGAGGGGGTTCAAGACGGCGGGAGGTGTAGAGGATGCGGATATGTTCGAGGAAGAGGAGCAGATGGGGGAAAGGAATGAGATCATAGAGGATCCGCGTGGGGGACGGGAGGCGGATACGGAAGGCGAGGCGGAGTGCATGACGCTCAAGGATCTGGAGGGACTGATAGAATTTGGGGGGGGCAGATATCCAGGCAGGACTGGCATAACAGAGGATGGGACGGATTAAGGATTTGTAGGTGTGGAGGATGGTAGAGGGGTGCAACCCCCATGTCCGGCCAGAGAGGAGTTTGAGGAGGCGGAGGCGGTTGTGGGCTTTGGATTGGATGGATCGGAGATGAGGGATCCAGGTGAGGTGACGGTCAATGGTGAGGCCAAGGTAGGTGAGGGTGGGGGTGAGACGGACAGGACGTGCGCAGACAGTAAGGGAGAAATCCAGGAGCCGGAAGGAGCGAGTGGTACGACCTACGATGATTGCCTGGGTCTTGGAAGGATTGAGTTTCAGGAGCCATTGGTTACACCATGCAGCAAAAAGGTCAAGGTGATTCTGGAGAAGGCGTTGGGACCGTTGGAGGGTAGGAGCGAGGGCGAGGAATGCGGTGTCATCAGCATATTGCAAGAGGTGCACTGGAGGGGGGGTTGGGGCATATCTGCCGTGTACAGGAGGTAGAGGAGAGGGGAGAGGACAGAGCCCTGGGGCACACCGGCAGAGGGGTAGAAGGTGCGGGAATTGGCATGATGGATGGTAACGTAGGAGGGGCGGCGGGAGAGGAAGGAGGCCACCAGACGGATGTAGTTGATAGGAAGGGCGTAGGTTTGGAGTTTAAACAGGAGACCGGGATGCCAGACACGGTCGTAGGCCTTTTCAAGGTCAAGTGAGACAAAAATGGCGGAGCGACGGGAGTTAAGCTGGAGGGAGAGGAGATGAGTGAGGCGGAGGAGTTGGTCATCAGTAGAGAAGGAAGGTCGAAAGCCACATTGGGTGTTTGGGAGGAGGTGGTTTTGGTGGAGGTGGAGATGGATGCGCCGGGAAAGGATGGATTCCAAGAGCTTGCTGAACACCGACGTGAGACAGATAGGACGATAGGAAGAGGCATCAGATGGAGGCTTATTGGGTTTGGAGAACATGCAGCAGTTTCTGGTGCCCACTTTAATAGCACCATTCACACTATTCATTTGCGAGAGCATTTCTTAAATACCGCACCCATTCATAATTTTTTTTTTATCCTTGACCGCTTTTTTCGAAAGGGCCACGGTGGGAGGGGCTGTTACAAAATTCATTTGCCTCCTGTGAGGATCGAACTGACGACCTTTGGTTTACTAGACCAGCGCTCTGCCACTGAGCTAAGGAGGCGCCTCCTAGCGCACTTTTCGGGTACTTTGTTCTTACAGACTAGTGAATCGGAGCCCTTCAGCTCGAAACGCACCGCATGAGCGACCATTATTTGCATTTAGTTAGCACAGCTGCTGCTTTCCTACACATCTCACACTATATCGATGTACAACTAAAATTCCAAAACAACACATTTATTTCATTTCAGAGTCACTTTCAGCTTCAAATACCGTTCCTCTGATATTCATATGAAGCTAGGCATCGTCGTAACCCGTTACGTTCATTACGCAAGGCTCACGAGAGGGGCGCATGTTGGATCCGCGTAGACACAAAATTTTGCGCCGCCCAGCGTGGGGCTCGAACCCACGACCCTGAGATTAAGAGTCTCATGCTCTACCGACTGAGCTAGCCGGGCTGCACGCAACGCGTTACGAGCCATACAGTACTGATTTGACCTGCGACCATCTATTGAAGATTCTTTTGACTACAGCTTATTTCCTGCTGCCACAAATCAGCTACAATCCTATTCAATGAAAAATTGTCTCCGAAAAGCATCAAATCTGCTTGAAATGATACGTGGCTATCAGCACCATTATTCAACACACATGCTCGACAGTGCGCAGACGCCTGTGGCGTAGCCCTTGGCTCCTGAATCAGATGCAGTAGTTCCAACAAAAACTCTCCTGAACGGCACTGTGCCGAAAACTTCGCTACAGATCACCCTTGTCTTGCTTGTGCTTCTGGTAGACGCCGGTTTTGCAGCCAGGAAGCGGACAGCAGCAACTTCCAACTAGTTTTAGAGTACTCAAACAACACAGTAAAACAGCATGCATCTTTTGCAGAACAGGAAAAACTCGACCGTGACAGGATTCGAACCTGCAATCTTCGGATCCGAAGTCCGACGCCTTATCCATTAGGCCACACCTTCACTGGCGCAATATACTTCTCCACACAAACCTCATTTTCGCCATTTGTACACTTGGCAGAATGAATTTCCCATCTTTGACGCAGTTCTCCATCTCAAATTTCAGTACTAAAAGTACGACGCTACTTCTTGCTGTGTCCCATCGCAAGTTACATTCAAGCCCTTATGACGCTGATCAGACAAGAGAAGGCAAATCAGCTTCAATCGCTTAGTGCCATCTCAGTCGCTTGCAGAAGGTACCTCACCCTATGTGATACAATGGCGAGTTGTCGCTATTACCAAAGCGGCGGCGGCGCCGACGACGACGACGACGACGACAATCGCGAGGGTCTTTATCAGGGGTAGAAAATACATCACAAGAACTAAGTATTTCACGTCGGCATTCTCCGGAGACTGCCAAAAGCAGCAGTTTCTGGTGCCCACTTTAATAGCACCATTCACACTATTCATTTGCGAGAGCATTTCTTAAATACCGCACCCATTCATAATTTTTTTATCCTTGACCGCTTTTTTCGAAAGGGCCACGGTGGGAGGGGCTGTTACAAAATTCATTTGCCTCCTGTGAGGATCGAACTGACGACCTTTGGTTTACTAGACCAGCGCTCTGCCACTGAGCGAAGGAGGCGCCTTCTAGCGCACTTTTCGGGTACTTTGTTCTTACAGACTAGTGAATCGGAGCCCTTCAGCTCGAAACGCACCGCATGAGCGACCATTATTTGCATTTAGTTAGCACAGCTGCTGCTTTCCTACACATCTCACACTATATCGATGTACAACTAAAATTCCAAAACAACACATTTATTTCATTTCAGAGTCACTTTCAGCTTCAAATACCGTTCCTCTGATATTCATATGAAGCTAGGCATCGTCGTAACCCGTTACGTTCATTACGCAAGGCTCACGAGAGGGGCGCATGTTGGATCCGCGTAGACACAAAATTTTGCGCCGCCCAGCGTGGGGCTCGAACCCACGACCCTGAGATTAAGAGTCTCATGCTCTACCGACTGAGCTAGCTTTTTTTTTTTTTTTTTTTAACCACTTTTTTTTTCTTATATCCGAAGTCCGACGCCTTATCCATTAGGCCACTTTTTTTTTTTTTTTTTTTTTTTTTTTTTTTTTTTCTGGAGCCGGCATTTACAATAAAAAGGAAATGGAAATCAACAATTAAAACACACTTCTTTGCTGTGTGTCGTCACTTCTGGAGAAAATTAGAAAAAAATGGCTCCGGTACTAACACAAGAAATATCCTCAGTTTCCAGTGTACTGGAGTGGAGTCTGCGTAGAGGAGGTGGGGGGGTGGGAACCAGTACACGAGAGACAGAAGCAGTGGGGCCTCTTCGCGGCACTACTGGTGTCCCGCGGCCCGGGCCCACCCCCACCCCCTGAGACTCACATATCTTACCCTATACCCATTCTATTAAATATTATTTTAAGCATATTGCCGAAAAGGTCGCCATGATTAGGATATCTGAAGGTTTTCGCGAATTCAATGTCCATAATCATCTTGAATTCCAAGTGATCGTCGCCACCAAGTTTATTAAAAACATAGCTGGAATAGTTGCCCAACAACCACATAACGACGTTATTTTTCGCCGGCGGATAATATCGCACATCGGGTCGAGACAACATAGTTGAAGGTATGTTGGTGGTTGTAGTCCTGGTAATAATGGCTATTTTTTCTCTCAGCCAGCCCCAATTCCGTGCACGTTCTCCGCAGGTATAACGGTGCATAACGGTATCCACCAGTTGACAGCTATGGCAGAGAGGTGTATCACTGAGTCCGATTTTATGTAGCCTCTCATTGGTGCTAATCACATCATTGATTGCTTTGTACCATGCAGTTCGAGCGGCGGAAGTAAGGACACTGGAACTGACATTACGCCATACTATATCCCAGTTGATGCCACTGTACTTCGTAACAATTGGATTCGATCCTTCGTGTTGTCGCCAGTATGCCAATATTGCTGGAGCCGCTAAATGTCGAGAATTTAAGAGCTCTTGACTGATGTAGCTGCGTGCAAGGTAATAATCTCGGATGTATTTCAGCTTGTAACTGATGGTCTGAATGTTCAGCGGGGGGTCAAGACTTGGCGGCCTGACGGCAGTGAATAATTGCGCCGTAATGCCCGAAGGGTAATTGTTAATGATAGAGACCGTCCGTGTGACATAGAGAGCTGCTGCCTTTTTCTTGATGTCGACTAAGCCCATCCCTCCGTTTAGGGGGTGGAGTGTTGCAGTTGTGGCAGATACTCGAAAAATTTCCCCGCGCCAAATAAAATTTGTTATCTTCGACATAATATTTCGAGCAATTACTGCAGGGAGCGGCAGAAGCTGCGCCATGTAGTAGGCTTTTGATAAAATACAGGCGTTGATAAGTTGAATGCGATCAAATTGGTTGAGGCTGCGATGGTAATTATCAATCAGGGCACCATGTATTTTACGTGCAACATCCCGCCAGTTAGCCGCTATCATCTTTAGAGAGGAGGCCGTCAACACGATCCCCAGAGC
The DNA here is from genome assembly GCF_023864275.1 of Schistocerca cancellata. Classification (NCBI taxonomy): domain Eukaryota; kingdom Metazoa; phylum Arthropoda; class Insecta; order Orthoptera; family Acrididae; genus Schistocerca; species Schistocerca cancellata. The sequence goes on from NW_026047108.1 coordinate 937,706, forward strand.
CTTGTGTACTCTGACTGTTGTAGCATAATCAACCCGTAAATGCTGGAGGCCACAGAGGTTCAGAAATTTGGTTTTTTGTTCATTTAACTGCGCCCCTGACGCCAAACAGTAGTTCCGAAGTTCAGCCGCTAATATGGTGACATCAGCTACATTGCGAATCACCACACCCACATCGTCGGCATAAGCTCCGATTACACTTTTTACCCCAGAAATCGTAATCCCAGTGAGTTTCGTCTGCAACTGTTGTAACAGAGGTTCAAGGGAGAGTACAAAAAACAACATGGACAAGGGGCTCCCTTGTGGAACCCCTCTGTTGATTTGTATTGGTCGCGTCAGTTGTGAGTTGACAGAAAGTTTGGCAGTGATTCCCATGGCCACGTTCTGAATCATGGCAATCGTGGTCTGAGAGAAACCCAATCTTTGCATAGTCTCGAGGAGGTACGCGTGATTTACGAGATCAAAAGCTTTAAAGAAATCAAGAAAGATCAGCCCACATTTCATGTCACCAGCGTTCGTTAAAGCAATGACGTCTCTGTAAAAAGCAGCCGTTTGCAGAATTGTTCTCCTGAAGGCACATGTCTGCTGTTGGCCAATGATTTTAGCAGTGAGTGGCATGAGTCTCATGTTAATTGCGCGAGCCACGATCTTATAATCAGAGTTTAACAACGAGATTGGGCGGAAATTGGTGATAGTTTTAGTACCTCTGTTTTTAGGGAGAAGCACAATTTTACATTCCTTAAAGACGGGTGGGACAGACGTTCCTTGCAAGACTTCGTTCACGACTTGAGTAATTTTGTCCCCGATAATGTGCCAATAGTGCCTGTAAAATTCAACAGGTAAGCCATCAGGGCCAGGGGATTTCCGAATCGGCGAACTGCAGACGACCTCCAATACATCTTTATTACTGAAGGCTAACGAAATAGAGTCATTTTCTTCCCTAGTTACGGTAGATGAAATGGCACTAAACAGTCCATCATAGCAGTCGTCGTGGAGAGCCGCTGATGCGTAGGTGTTGACAAAATAGTCGTGCAGAGCTTTGACAATCTCTCGCTGAGTGTCAACCGTTGTTCCATCCTCAAGTTTCAGGGCGTCAATAAAAGTCCGCCTCCTGTTCCGTGTATGTTTGACGAGGTGGTACAGAGCGGCTGCTTCATCATCTCGAACCGACGTCACTTTAGATTTTATCTTAAGGCCGTCCAGTTGCATCCTCTTCAGACTGATTAATTTTGCCTTTATTTTCCGAATGTCGTCGATTCTGGTGGTCGTCGCGTCTGCACGATCGTACAGGTCCCGTAAGATTGTGTAATAAAATTCCATCGTCTTTTTGATCTCCGCCGCCCTTTCAATTCCGAAGTACATGATGACATTTCGCAGTTTCGGCTTTGCCTGCAGAGTCCACCACTCTATAGTGCTACGAAACTTGTTAGTAGCGCGCAAGCACTGCTCCCAAGCTCGACGCACCCCCTCCTCTAGCTCAACATCCGTTAACAATGACACATTCAGGTTCCATTGATGTCTATACCATCGTGTGGGTTGTGGAAGTAATTTCAGGCACGCGATGACACCACTGTGATCGGAGAAACTGGAGGGGATCGTCTCTACTTTTAATAAATCATTCTCGAAAACGTCGGAAACATAAATCCTGTCGATTCTGCTACAGGAATTCGCGACGATGTGAGTGAAGCGTACCAATGTCGGGTACCGAATTTCCCACACATCTTTAAGTTTTAAGTCGGTCACGAGGCGCTTTAATGCAGGCGAATAATTAAAATTTGGGGACTGATCTTTCCGGGATAAGACACAATTAAAATCACCACCAATGATAATTCGTCGGGGATTTTTCCGAAATAAATAGAGTATATGTTCCTGAAAAAAAGTAGCTCGGTCTGCTCTATAGGTAGTACCGGAAGGTGCGTACAAATTGATGATGGTGACGCCGAAAACGGTGATCCCCACCCCTCTACCCGATTCCAATTTGTCAATCTCAGTAACTGGAATCCCTTCTCTAATTAAGATTGCGGTCCCCACGGCCGTTTCCGGGGAAAAATTCGTAATGCCGACAAACCCAGGAAGAGTAAATTGTGGCATGGACACCTCCTGCAAAAGTGCTATGTCAGTTCCTGACTCATATAGGTATTGTTTTAATGCGTTCAGTTTCACTTCTGATCTGATTTTATTAATATTGAGGGTCGTGATCGTATAGGCCTGTGACATAATAACAGGACGTCTGAGAGAAGGAGGGATCAACTGCCTTTAATTGTCCACATCTTCATGCCATTCCATTTTAGTAGCGGCCGCGGAATTCGTGTCTGGAACGTCACTGAGGGGTTCTCTTGCGTCTTTGTTTTTACTCTTTTTCCGGACAGCATTAACATTGGGTGGTAATCGGATTCTGTGACGGACACCGTGCAGCACCGCTGCAGCCGGAGGCGTGGGAGGGTCGTGGGTGACGTCAAGCTTCTCTCTTGACACATCTCGCGCCGGGAGCGGGTGCGCCGAAACCTCTGGCGAGCGATCAGCTGAGCCACCACTTTCACTATCAGCTTGTTTGGCAATACTCGCCGCCCGAAGCTGTTTGTTGTCAATGACAGTCCCGGGCTGCTGTGTTTGTATACCGTCGCGGAGTTGTTGACATTCATGTTGTTCTGAGGCCAGGGCCGGAGCGGCCGCCACGTGTTGTGTACCGTCCGTGCCTGGAGATATTGTTTGTATACCATCACGGCGAGCCTCGATGTGTGTACTTCCAGCAGACACGGGAGCCACACCTACTTGTTGACCTTCCTTAGTGTGTTGTTGCGGAAGTTCTGAAACATCAGCCTGTGGTAACTGAATGGCATCTACGGAAGTATCGGCGCTTGAAATTGCGGTAGAAGAATCGTCCACAATCGCCGCACCGGGTAGAACTTTTGCGTCCGAAGCGGTTCCCCGCACGTCCGGTTCCGCGGTCTCTTGCGCACTGAAGGTGTCATCATCAGAGTCACGGCTGTCACAAGTCCGACGCCTCTTATTAGTCGAGGCATCGACTTTCGCCGGTGGCTTAGTACCATTATCTCTCCTAACCAGAACCGGAAACTCATCAGGGCGAATTTCATGTAGCTCTTCCGAAGGTGCTTCAGAACTAGGGACCTCACGCTCGAACATAGGTTGATCCGCCACTACATCAGCCAACGTAAGCCTTTTACGCTGCTGCAGCGAATTCTTTAGCACAAACATTCGCCTGGGACAGTCCTGACGCAAGTGACCACTCTCGTTACAGATATGGCACGTGGGAGTTTGGCCACTGTAAGTAACATGAGCCCTATAGTCACAAACGGTTATATGAGAGGGTATATTCTGCTTGATATGCATTTCCACAGATCGGACGCCACTGTAACATTGTAACCTGTGCTGGTTCGACCACCGTTCGTTTCGAATCTGCTTGATATCCCCGAATTTGGACAGAATCTCTTTCAGATAACAGTTGTCTACTTCAGGCGGTAAGTTAAAGATACGCACATTGGTATACTCGACATCGGCATTAGAAATGATCACAGTACTTACAGATTCGTCCCGGTGTCGAAAAACAGCTCTCCCTCCGTGTTTCGCCATTATCTTGTCCAGTAACACAGGATTCAGTAATTTTACAAAGAAGCAATATTGCTCGGTATCATAATAGGCTGTGTGCACTTGATCAGAGGTAATGCCAATAACATCCACAATCCAATCATGTATTTCTAAGGAACTAGGCTGCACATAACGGGTAGACTTGTCGAACTCAAAACGGAGTGTACACTTGCGCGGAAATAACCTGGACATTGCAAAATATAGCTAGCGGTTGAACCGCTAGAATAACACAAGAACGAAAATCAAACTCGAGATCAATATACTCTAAATCAGAACACCTCACGGGCAAAGAGAAAGTTTAGTAGTAATCACGACTTGTAAACACGTGTCGGAGCGGAGCACTCAATACGTCCGATCAGCACGGTGTCTCAGGCGCGACTTTCGCTAGCCGGGCTGCACGCAACGCGTTACGAGCCATATATTACTGATTTGACCTGCGACCATCTATTGAAGATTCTTTTGACTACAGCTTATTTCCTGCTGCCACAAATCAGCTACAATCCTATTCAATGAAAAAGCATCAAATCTGCTTGAAATGATACGTGGCTATCAGCACCATTATTCAACACACATGCTCGACAGTGCGCAGACGCCTGTGGCGTAGCCCTTGGCTCCTGAATCAGATGCAGTAGTTCCAACAAAAACTCTCCTGAACGGCACTGTGCCGAAAACTTCGCTACAGATCACCCTTGTCTTGCTTGTGCTTCTGGTAGACGCCGGTTTTGCAGCCAGGAAGCGGACAGCAGCAACTTCCAACTAGTTTTAGAGTACTCAAACAACACAGTAAAACAGCATGCACCTTTTGCAGAACAGGAAAAACTCGACCGTGACAGGATTCGAACCTGCAATCTTCGGATCCGAAGTCCGACGCCTTATCCATTAGGCCACACCTTCACTGGCGCAATATACTTCTCCACACACACCTCATTTTCGCCATTTGTACACTTGGCAGAATGAATTTCCCATCTTTGACGCAGTTCTCCATCTCAAATTTCAGTACTAAAAGTACGACGCTACTTCTTGCTGTGTCCCATCGCAAGTTACATTCAAGCCCTTATGACGCTGATCAAACAAGAGAAGGCAAATCAGCTTCAATCGCTTAGTGCCATCTCAGTCGCTTGCAGAAGGTACCTCACCCTATGTGATACAATGGCGAGTTGTCGCTATTACCAAAGCGGCGGCGGCGCCGACGACGACGACGACGACGACGACGACAATCGCGAGGGTCTTTATCAGGGGTAGAAAATACATCACAAGAACTAAGTATTTCACGTCGGCATTCTCCGGAGACTGCCAAAAGCAGCAGTTTCTGGTGCCCACTTTAATAGCACCATTCACACTATTCATTTGCGAGAGCATTTCTTAAATACCGCACCCATTCATAATTTTTTTATCCTTGACCGCTTTTTTCGAAAGGGCCACGGTGGGAGGGGCTGTTACAAAATTCATTTGCCTCCTGTGAGGATCGAACTGACGACCTTTGGTTTACTAGACCAGCGCTCTGCCACTGAGCTAAGGAGGCGCCTCCTAGCGCACTTTTCGGGTACTTTGTTCTTACAGACTAGTGAATCGGAGCCCTTCAGCTCGAAACGCACCGCATGAGCGACCATTATTTGCATTTAGTTAGCACAGCTGCTGCTTTCCTACACATCTCACACTATATCGATGTACAACTAAACTTCCAAAACAACACATTTATTTCATTTCAGAGTCACTTTCAGCTTCAAATACCGTTCCTCTGATATTCATATGAAGCTAGGCATCGTCGTAACCCGTTACGTTCATTACGCAAGGCTCACGAGAGGGGCGCATGTTGGATCCGCGTAGACACAAAATTTTGCGCCGCCCAGCGTGGGGCTCGAACCCACGACCCTGAGATTAAGAGTCTCATGCTCTACCGACTGAGCTAGCCGGGCTGCACGCAACGCGTCACGAGCCATACAATACTGATTTGACCTGCGACCATCTATTGAAGATTCTTTTGACTACAGCTTATTTCCTGCTGCCACAAATCAGCTACAATCCTATTCAATGAAAAATTGTCTCCGAAAAGCATCAAATCTGCTTGAAATGATACGTGGCTATCAGCACCATTATTCAACACACATGCTCGACAGTGCGCAGACGCCTGTGGCGTAGCCCTTGGCTCCTGAATCAGATGCAGTAGTTCCAACAAAAACTCTCCTGAACGGCACTGTGCCGAAAACTTCGCTACAGATCACCCTTGTCTTGCTTGTGCTTCTGGTAGACGCCGGTTTTGCAGCCAGGAAGCGGACAGCAGCAACTTCCAACTACTTTTAGAGTACTCAAACAACACAGTAAAACAGCATGCATCTTTTGCAGAACAGGAAAAACTCGACCGTGACAGGATTCGAACCTGCAATCTTCGGATCCGAAGTCCGACGCCTTATCCATTAGGCCACACGGTCACTGGCGCAATATACTTCTCCACACACACCTCATTTTCGCCATTTGTACACTTGGCAGAATGAATTTCCCATCTTTGACGCAGTTCTCCATCTCAAATTTCAGTACTAAAAGTACGACGCTACTTCTTGCTGTGTCCCATCGCAAGTTACATTCAAGCCCTTATGACGCTGATCAAACAAGAGAAGGCAAATCAGCTTCAATCGCTTAGTGCCATCTCAGTCGCTTGCAGAAGGTACCTCACCCTATGTGATACAATGGCGAGTTGTCGCTATTACCAAAGCGGCGGCGGCGCCGACGACGACGACGACGACGACGACGACGACGACGACAATCGCGAGGGTCTTTATCAGGGGTAGAAAATACATCACAAGAACTAAGTATTTCACGTCGGCATTCTCCGGAGACTGCCAAAAGCAGCAGTTTCTGGTGCCCACTTTAATAGCACCATTCACACTATTCATTTGCGAGAGCATTTCTTAAATACCGCACCCATTCATAATTTTTTTATCCTTGACCGCTTTTTTCGAAAGGGCCACGGTGGGAGGGGCTGTTACAAAATTCATTTGCCTCCTGTGAGGATCGAACTGACGACCTTTGGTTTACTAGACCAGCGCTCTGCCACTGAGCTAAGGAGGCGCCTCCTAGCGCACTTTTCGGGTACTTTGTTCTTACAGACTAGTGAATCGGAGCCCTTCAGCTCGAAACGCACCGCATGAGCGACCATTATTTGCATTTAGTTAGCACAGCTGCTGCTTTCCTACACATCTCACACTATATCGATGTACAACTAAAATTCCAAAACAACACATTTATTTCATTTCAGAGTCACTTTCAGCTTCAAATACCGTTCCTCTGATATTCATATGAAGCTAGGCATCGTCGTAACCCGTTACGTTCATTACGCAAGGCTCACGAGAGGGGCGCATGTTGGATCCGCGTAGACACAAAATTTTGCGCCGCCCAGCGTGGGGCTCGAACCCACGACCCTGAGATTAAGAGTCTCATGCTCTACCGACTGAGCTAGCCAGGCTGCACGCAACGCGTTACGAGCCATACAATACTGATTTGACCTGCGACCATCTATTGAAGATTCTTTTGACTACAGCTTATTTGCTGCTGCCACAAATCAGCTACAATCCTATTCAATGAAAAATTGTCTCCGAAAAGCATCAAATCTGCTTGAAATGATACGTGGCTATCAGCACCATTATTCAACACACATGCTCGACAGTGCGCAGACGCCTGTGGCGTAGCCCTTGGCTCCTGAATCAGATGCAGTAGTTCCAACAAAAACTCTCCTGAACGGCACTGTGCCGAAAACTTCGCTACAGATCACCCTTGTCTTGCTTGTGCTTCTGGTAGACGCCGGTTTTGCAGCCAGGAAGCGGACAGCAGCAACTTCCAACTAGTTTTAGAGTACTCAAACAACACAGTAAAACAGCATGCATCTTTTGCAGAACAGGAAAAACTCGACCGTGACAGGATTCGAACCTGCAATCTTCGGATCCGAAGTCCGACGCCTTATCCATTAGGCCACACCTTCACTGGCGCAATATACTTCTCCACACACACCTCATTTTCGCCATTTGTACACTTGGCAGAATGAATTTCCCATCTTTGACGCAGTTCTCCATCTCAAATTTCAGTACTAAAAGTACGACGCTACTTCTTGCTGTGTCCCATCGCAAGTTACATTCAAGCCCTTATGACGCTGATCAAACAAGAGAAGGCAAATCAGCTTCAATCGCTTAGTGCCATCTCAGTCGCTTGCAGAAGGTACCTCACCCTATGTGATACAATGGCGAGTTGTCGCTATTACCAAAGCGGCGGCGGCGCCGACGACAATCGCGAGGGTCTTTATCAGGGGTAGAAAATACATCACAAGAACTAAGTATTTCACGTCGGCATTCTCCGGAGACTGCCAAAAGCAGCAGTTTCTGGTGCCCACTTTAATAGCACCATTCACACTATTCATTTGCGAGAGCATTTCTTAAATACCGCACCCATTCATAATTTTTTTATCCTTGACCGCTTTTTTCGAAAGGGCCACGGTGGGAGGGGCTGTTACAAAATTCATTTGCCTCCTGTGAGGATCGAACTGACGACCTTTGGTTTACTAGACCAGCGCTCTGCCACTGAGCTAAGGAGGCGCCTCCTAGCGCACTTTTCGGGTACTTTGTTCTTACAGACTAGTGAATCGGAGCCCTTCAGCTCGAAACGCACCGCATGAGCGACCATTATTTGCATTTAGTTAGCACAGCTGCTGCTTTCCTACACATCTCACACTATATCGATGTACAACTAAACTTCCAAAACAACACATTTATTTCATTTCAGAGTCACTTTCAGCTTCAAATACCGTTCCTCTGATATTCATATGAAGCTAGGCATCGTCGTAACCCGTTACGTTCATTACGCAAGGCTCACGAGAGGGGCGCATGTTGGATCCGCGTAGACACAAAATTTTGCGCCGCCCAGCGTGGGGCTCGAACCCACGACCCTGAGATTAAGAGTCTCATGCTCTACCGACTGAGCTAGCCGGGCTGCACGCAACGCGTCACGAGCCATACAATACTGATTTGACCTGCGACCATCTATTGAAGATTCTTTTGACTACAGCTTATTTCCTGCTGCCACAAATCAGCTACAATCCTATTCAATGAAAAATTGTCTCCGAAAAGCATCAAATCTGCTTGAAATGATACGTGGCTATCAGCACCATTATTCAACACACATGCTCGACAGTGCGCAGACGCCTGTGGCGTAGCCCTTGGCTCCTGAATCAGATGCAGTAGTTCCAACAAAAACTCTCCTGAACGGCACTGTGCCGAAAACTTCGCTACAGATCACCCTTGTCTTGCTTGTGCTTCTGGTAGACGCCGGTTTTGCAGCCAGGAAGCGGACAGCAGCAACTTCCAACTAGTTTTAGAGTACTCAAACAACACAGTAAAACAGCATGCATCTTTTGCAGAACAGGAAAAACTCGACCGTGACAGGATTCGAACCTGCAATCTTCGGATCCGAAGTCCGACGCCTTATCCATTAGGCCACACGGTCACTGGCGCAATATACTTCTCCACACACACCTCATTTTCGCCATTTGTACACTTGGCAGAATGAATTTCCCATCTTTGACGCAGTTCTCCATCTCAAATTTCAGTACTAAAAGTACGACGCTACTTCTTGCTGTGTCCCATCGCAAGTTACATTCAAGCCCTTATGACGCTGATCAAACAAGAGAAGGCAAATCAGCTTCAATCGCTTAGTGCCATCTCAGTCGCTTGCAGAAGGTACCTCACCCTATGTGATACAATGGCGAGTTGTCGCTATTACCAAAGCGGCGGCGGCGCCGACGACGACGACGACGACGACGACGACGACGACGACGACGACAATCGCGAGGGTCTTTATCAGGGGTAGAAAATACATCACAAGAACTAAGTATTTCACGTCGGCATTCTCCGGAGACTGCCAAAAGCAGCAGTTTCTGGTGCCCACTTTAATAGCACCATTCACACTATTCATTTGCGAGAGCATTTCTTAAATACCGCACCCATTCATAATTTTTTTATCCTTGACCGCTTTTTTCGAAAGGGCCACGGTGGGAGGGGCTGTTACAAAATTCATTTGCCTCCTGTGAGGATCGAACTGACGACCTTTGGTTTACTAGACCAGCGCTCTGCCACTGAGCTAAGGAGGCGCCTCCTAGCGCACTTTTCGGGTACTTTGTTCTTACAGACTAGTGAATCGGAGCCCTTCAGCTCGAAACGCACCGCATGAGCGACCATTATTTGCATTTAGTTAGCACAGCTGCTGCTTTCCTACACATCTCACACTATATCGATGTACAACTAAAATTCCAAAACAACACATTTATTTCATTTCAGAGTCACTTTCAGCTTCAAATACCGTTCCTCTGATATTCATATGAAGCTAGGCATCGTCGTAACCCGTTACGTTCATTACGCAAGGCTCACGAGAGGGGCGCATGTTGGATCCGCGTAGACACAAAATTTTGCGCCGCCCAGCGTGGGGCTCGAACCCACGACCCTGAGATTAAGAGTCTCATGCTCTACCGACTGAGCTAGCCAGGCTGCACGCAACGCGTTACGAGCCATACAATACTGATTTGACCTGCGACCATCTATTGAAGATTCTTTTGACTACAGCTTATATCCTGCTGCCACAAATCAGCTACAATCCTATTCAATGAAAAATTGTCTCCGAAAAGCATCAAATCTGCTTGAAATGATACGTGGCTATCAGCACCATTATTCAACACACATGCTCGACAGTGCGCAGACGCCTGTGGCGTAGCCCTTGGCTCCTGAATCAGATGCAGTAGTTCCAACAAAAACTCTCCTGAACGGCACTGTGCCGAAAACTTCGCTACAGATCACCCTTGTCTTGCTTGTGCTTCTGGTAGACGCCGGTTTTGCAGCCAGGAAGCGGACAGCAGCAACTTCCAACTAGTTTTAGAGTACTCAAACAACACAGTAAAACAGCATGCATCTTTTGCAGAACAGGAAAAACTCGACCGTGACAGGATTCGAACCTGCAATCTTCGGATCCGAAGTCCGACGCCTTATCCATTAGGCCACACCTTCACTGGCGCAATATACTTCTCCACACACACCTCATTTTCGCCATTTGTACACTTGGCAGAATGAATTTCCCATCTTTGACGCAGTTCTCCATCTCAAATTTCAGTACTAAAAGTACGACGCTACTTCTTGCTGTGTCCCATCGCAAGTTACATTCAAGCCCTTATGACGCTGATCAAACAAGAGAAGGCAAATCAGCTTCAATCGCTTAGTGCCATCTCAGTCGCTTGCAGAAGGTACCTCACCCTATGTGATACAATGGCGAGTTGTCGCTATTACCAAAGCGGCGGCGGCGCCGACGACAATCGCGAGGGTCTTTATCAGGGGTAGAAAATACATCACAAGAACTAAGTATTTCACGTCGGCATTCTCCGGAGACTGCCAAAAGCAGCAGTTTCTGGTGCCCACTTTAATAGCACCATTCACACTATTCATTTGCGAGAGCATTTCTTAAATACCGCACCCATTCATAATTTTTTTATCCTTGACCGCTTTTTTCGAAAGGGCCACGGTGGGAGGGGCTGTTACAAAATTCATTTGCCTCCTGTGAGGATCGAACTGACGACCTTTGGTTTACTAGACCAGCGCTCTGCCACTGAGCTAAGGAGGCGCCTCCTAGCGCACTTTTCGGGTACTTTGTTCTTACAGACTAGTGAATCGGAGCCCTTCAGCTCGAAACGCACCGCATGAGCGACCATTATTTGCATTTAGTTAGCACAGCTGCTGCTTTCCTACACATCTCACACTATATCGATGTACAACTAAACTTCCAAAACAACACATTTATTTCATTTCAGAGTCACTTTCAGCTTCAAATACCGTTCCTCTGATATTCATATGAAGCTAGGCATCGTCGTAACCCGTTACGTTCATTACGCAAGGCTCACGAGAGGGGCGCATGTTGGATCCGCGTAGACACAAAATTTTGCGCCGCCCAGCGTGGGGCTCGAACCCACGACCCTGAGATTAAGAGTCTCATGCTCTACCGACTGAGCTAGCCGGGCTGCACGCAACGCGTCACGAGCCATACAATACTGATTTGACCTGCGACCATCTATTGAAGATTCTTTTGACTACAGCTTATTTCCTGCTGCCACAAATCAGCTACAATCCTATTCAATGAAAAATTGTCTCCGAAAAGCATCAAATCTGCTTGAAATGATACGTGGCTATCAGCACCATTATTCAACACACATGCTCGACAGTGCGCAGACGCCTGTGGCGTAGCCCTTGGCTCCTGAATCAGATGCAGTAGTTCCAACAAAAACTCTCCTGAACGGCACTGTGCCGAAAACTTCGCTACAGATCACCCTTGTCTTGCTTGTGCTTCTGGTAGACGCCGGTTTTGCAGCCAGGAAGCGGACAGCAGCAACTTCCAACTAGTTTTAGAGTACTCAAACAACACAGTAAAACAGCATGCATCTTTTGCAGAACAGGAAAAACTCGACCGTGACAGGATTCGAACCTGCAATCTTCGGATCCGAAGTCCGACGCCTTATCCATTAGGCCACACGGTCACTGGCGCAATATACTTCTCCACACACACCTCATTTTCGCCATTTGTACACTTGGCAGAATGAATTTCCCATCTTTGACGCAGTTCTCCATCTCAAATTTCAGTACTAAAAGTACGACGCTACTTCTTGCTGTGTCCCATCGCAAGTTACATTCAAGCCCTTATGACGCTGATCAAACAAGAGAAGGCAAATCAGCTTCAATCGCTTAGTGCCATCTCAGTCGCTTGCAGAAGGTACCTCACCCTATGTGATACAATGGCGAGTTGTCGCTATTACCAAAGCGGCGGCGGCGCCGACGACGACGACGACGACGACGACGACGACGACAATCGCGAGGGTCTTTATCAGGGGTAGAAAATACATCACAAGAACTAAGTATTTCACGTCGGCATTCTCCGGAGACTGCCAAAAGCAGCAGTTTCTGGTGCCCACTTTAATAGCACCATTCACACTATTCATTTGCGAGAGCATTTCTTAAATACCGCACCCATTCATAATTTTTTTATCCTTGACCGCTTTTTTCGAAAGGGCCACGGTGGGAGGGGCTGTTACAAAATTCATTTGCCTCCTGTGAGGATCGAACTGACGACCTTTGGTTTACTAGACCAGCGCTCTGCCACTGAGCTAAGGAGGCGCCTCCTAGCGCACTTTTCGGGTACTTTGTTCTTACAGACTAGTGAATCGGAGCCCTTCAGCTCGAAACGCACCGCATGAGCGACCATTATTTGCATTTAGTTAGCACAGCTGCTGCTTTCCTACACATCTCACACTATATCGATGTACAACTAAAATTCCAAAACAACACATTTATTTCATTTCAGAGTCACTTTCAGCTTCAAATACCGTTCCTCTGATATTCATATGAAGCTAGGCATCGTCGTAACCCGTTACGTTCATTACGCAAGGCTCACGAGAGGGGCGCATGTTGGATCCGCGTAGACACAAAATTTTGCGCCGCCCAGCGTGGGGCTCGAACCCACGACCCTGAGATTAAGAGTCTCATGCTCTACCGACTGAGCTAGCCAGGCTGCACGCAACGCGTTACGAGCCATACAATACTGATTTGACCTGCGACCATCTATTGAAGATTCTTTTGACTACAGCTTATTTCCTGCTGCCACAAATCAGCTACAATCCTATTCAATGAAAAATTGTCTCCGAAAAGCATCAAATCTGCTTGAAATGATACGTGGCTATCAGCACCATTATTCAACACACATGCTCGACAGTGCGCAGACGCCTGTGGCGTAGCCCTTGGCTCCTGAATCAGATGCAGTAGTTCCAACAAAAACTCTCCTGAACGGCACTGTGCCGAAAACTTCGCTACAGATCACCCTTGTCTTGCTTGTGCTTCTGGTAGACGCCGGTTTTGCAGCCAGGAAGCGGACAGCAGCAACTTCCAACTAGTTTTAGAGTACTCAAACAACACAGTAAAACAGCATGCATCTTTTGCAGAACAGGAAAAACTCGACCGTGACAGGATTCGAACCTGCAATCTTCGGATCCGAAGTCCGACGCCTTATCCATTAGGCCACACCTTCACTGGCGCAATATACTTCTCCACACACACCTCATTTTCGCCATTTGTACACTTGGCAGAATGAATTTCCCATCTTTGACGCAGTTCTCCATCTCAAATTTCAGTACTAAAAGTACGACGCTACTTCTTGCTGTGTCCCATCGCAAGTTACATTCAAGCCCTTATGACGCTGATCAAACAAGAGAAGGCAAATCAGCTTCAATCGCTTAGTGCCATCTCAGTCGCTTGCAGAAGGTACCTCACCCTATGTGATACAATGGCGAGTTGTCGCTATTACCAAAGCGGCGGCGGCGCCGACGACAATCGCGAGGGTCTTTATCAGGGGTAGAAAATACATCACAAGAACTAAGTATTTCACGTCGGCATTCTCCGGAGACTGCCAAAAGCAGCAGTTTCTGGTGCCCACTTTAATAGCACCATTCACACTATTCATTTGCGAGAGCATTTCTTAAATACCGCACCCATTCATAATTTTTTTATCCTTGACCGCTTTTTTCGAAAGGGCCACGGTGGGAGGGGCTGTTACAAAATTCATTTGCCTCCTGTGAGGATCGAACTGACGACCTTTGGTTTACTAGACCAGCGCTCTGCCACTGAGCTAAGGAGGCGCCTCCTAGCGCACTTTTCGGGTACTTTGTTCTTACAGACTAGTGAATCGGAGCCCTTCAGCTCGAAACGCACCGCATGAGCGACCATTATTTGCATTTAGTTAGCACAGCTGCTGCTTTCCTACACATCTCACACTATATCGATGTACAACTAAACTTCCAAAACAACACATTTATTTCATTTCAGAGTCACTTTCAGCTTCAAATACCGTTCCTCTGATATTCATATGAAGCTAGGCATCGTCGTAACCCGTTACGTTCATTACGCAAGGCTCACGAGAGGGGCGCATGTTGGATCCGCGTAGACACAAAATTTTGCGCCGCCCAGCGTGGGGCTCGAACCCACGACCCTGAGATTAAGAGTCTCATGCTCTACCGACTGAGCTAGCCGGGCTGCACGCAACGCGTCACGAGCCATACAATACTGATTTGACCTGCGACCATCTATTGAAGATTCTTTTGACTACAGCTTATTTCCTGCTGCCACAAATCAGCTACAATCCTATTCAATGAAAAATTGTCTCCGAAAAGCATCAAATCTGCTTGAAATGATACGTGGCTATCAGCACCATTATTCAACACACATGCTCGACAGTGCGCAGACGCCTGTGGCGTAGCCCTTGGCTCCTGAATCAGATGCAGTAGTTCCAACAAAAACTCTCCTGAACGGCACTGTGCCGAAAACTTCGCTACAGATCACCCTTGTCTTGCTTGTGCTTCTGGTAGACGCCGGTTTTGCAGCCAGGAAGCGGACAGCAGCAACTTCCAACTAGTTTTAGAGTACTCAAACAACACAGTAAAACAGCATGCATCTTTTGCAGAACAGGAAAAACTCGACCGTGACAGGATTCGAACCTGCAATCTTCGGATCCGAAGTCCGACGCCTTATCCATTAGGCCACACGGTCACTGGCGCAATATACTTCTCCACACACACCTCATTTTCGCCATTTGTACACTTGGCAGAATGAATTTCCCATCTTTGACGCAGTTCTCCATCTCAAATTTCAGTACTAAAAGTACGACGCTACTTCTTGCTGTGTCCCATCGCAAGTTACATTCAAGCCCTTATGACGCTGATCAAACAAGAGAAGGCAAATCAGCTTCAATCGCTTAGTGCCATCTCAGTCGCTTGCAGAAGGTACCTCACCCTATGTGATACAATGGCGAGTTGTCGCTATTACCAAAGCGGCGGCGGCGCCGACGACGACGACGACGACGACGACGACGACGACAATCGCGAGGGTCTTTATCAGGGGTAGAAAATACATCACAAGAACTAAGTATTTCACGTCGGCATTCTCCGGAGACTGCCAAAAGCAGCAGTTTCTGGTGCCCACTTTAATAGCACCATTCACACTATTCATTTGCGAGAGCATTTCTTAAATACCGCACCCATTCATAATTTTTTTATCCTTGACCGCTTTTTTCGAAAGGGCCACGGTGGGAGGGGCTGTTACAAAATTCATTTGCCTCCTGTGAGGATCGAACTGACGACCTTTGGTTTACTAGACCAGCGCTCTGCCACTGAGCTAAGGAGGCGCCTCCTAGCGCACTTTTCGGGTACTTTGTTCTTACAGACTAGTGAATCGGAGCCCTTCAGCTCGAAACGCACCGCATGAGCGACCATTATTTGCATTTAGTTAGCACAGCTGCTGCTTTCCTACACATCTCACACTATATCGATGTACAACTAAAATTCCAAAACAACACATTTATTTCATTTCAGAGTCACTTTCAGCTTCAAATACCGTTCCTCTGATATTCATATGAAGCTAGGCATCGTCGTAACCCGTTACGTTCATTACGCAAGGCTCACGAGAGGGGCGCATGTTGGATCCGCGTAGACACAAAATTTTGCGCCGCCCAGCGTGGGGCTCGAACCCACGACCCTGAGATTAAGAGTCTCATGCTCTACCGACTGAGCTAGCCAGGCTGCACGCAACGCGTTACGAGCCATACAATACTGATTTGACCTGCGACCATCTATTGAAGATTCTTTTGACTACAGCTTATTTCCTGCTGCCACAAATCAGCTACAATCCTATTCAATGAAAAATTGTCTCCGAAAAGCATCAAATCTGCTTGAAATGATACGTGGCTATCAGCACCATTATTCAACACACATGCTCGACAGTGCGCAGACGCCTGTGGCGTAGCCCTTGGCTCCTGAATCAGATGCAGTAGTTCCAACAAAAACTCTCCTGAACGGCACTGTGCCGAAAACTTCGCTACAGATCACCCTTGTCTTGCTTGTGCTTCTGGTAGACGCCGGTTTTGCAGCCAGGAAGCGGACAGCAGCAACTTCCAACTAGTTTTAGAGTACTCAAACAACACAGTAAAACAGCATGCATCTTTTGCAGAACAGGAAAAACTCGACCGTGACAGGATTCGAACCTGCAATCTTCGGATCCGAAGTCCGACGCCTTATCCATTAGGCCACACCTTCACTGGCGCAATATACTTCTCCACACACACCTCATTTTCGCCATTTGTACACTTGGCAGAATGAATTTCCCATCTTTGACGCAGTTCTCCATCTCAAATTTCAGTACTAAAAGTACGACGCTACTTCTTGCTGTGTCCCATCGCAAGTTACATTCAAGCCCTTATGACGCTGATCAAACAAGAGAAGGCAAATCAGCTTCAATCGCTTAGTGCCATCTCAGTCGCTTGCAGAAGGTACCTCACCCTATGTGATACAATGGCGAGTTGTCGCTATTACCAAAGCGGCGGCGGCGCCGACGACAATCGCGAGGGTCTTTATCAGGGGTAGAAAATACATCACAAGAACTAAGTATTTCACGTCGGCATTCTCCGGAGACTGCCAAAAGCAGCAGTTTCTGGTGCCCACTTTAATAGCACCATTCACACTATTCATTTGCGAGAGCATTTCTTAAATACCGCACCCATTCATAATTTTTTTATCCTTGACCGCTTTTTTCGAAAGGGCCACGGTGGGAGGGGCTGTTACAAAATTCATTTGCCTCCTGTGAGGATCGAACTGACGACCTTTGGTTTACTAGACCAGCGCTCTGCCACTGAGCTAAGGAGGCGCCTCCTAGCGCACTTTTCGGGTACTTTGTTCTTACAGACTAGTGAATCGGAGCCCTTCAGCTCGAAACGCACCGCATGAGCGACCATTATTTGCATTTAGTTAGCACAGCTGCTGCTTTCCTACACATCTCACACTATATCGATGTACAACTAAACTTCCAAAACAACACATTTATTTCATTTCAGAGTCACTTTCAGCTTCAAATACCGTTCCTCTGATATTCATATGAAGCTAGGCATCGTCGTAACCCGTTACGTTCATTACGCAAGGCTCACGAGAGGGGCGCATGTTGGATCCGCGTAGACACAAAATTTTGCGCCGCCCAGCGTGGGGCTCGAACCCACGACCCTGAGATTAAGAGTCTCATGCTCTACCGACTGAGCTAGCCGGGCTGCACGCAACGCGTCACGAGCCATACAATACTGATTTGACCTGCGACCATCTATTGAAGATTCTTTTGACTACAGCTTATTTCCTGCTGCCACAAATCAGCTACAATCCTATTCAATGAAAAATTGTCTCCGAAAAGCATCAAATCTGCTTGAAATGATACGTGGCTATCAGCACCATTATTCAACACACATGCTCGACAGTGCGCAGACGCCTGTGGCGTAGCCCTTGGCTCCTGAATCAGATGCAGTAGTTCCAACAAAAACTCTCCTGAACGGCACTGTGCCGAAAACTTCGCTACAGATCACCCTTGTCTTGCTTGTGCTTCTGGTAGACGCCGGTTTTGCAGCCAGGAAGCGGACAGCAGCAACTTCCAACTAGTTTTAGAGTACTCAAACAACACAGTAAAACAGCATGCATCTTTTGCAGAACAGGAAAAACTCGACCGTGACAGGATTCGAACCTGCAATCTTCGGATCCGAAGTCCGACGCCTTATCCATTAGGCCACACGGTCACTGGCGCAATATACTTCTCCACACACACCTCATTTTCGCCATTTGTACACTTGGCAGAATGAATTTCCCATCTTTGACGCAGTTCTCCATCTCAAATTTCAGTACTAAAAGTACGACGCTACTTCTTGCTGTGTCCCATCGCAAGTTACATTCAAGCCCTTATGACGCTGATCAAACAAGAGAAGGCAAATCAGCTTCAATCGCTTAGTGCCATCTCAGTCGCTTGCAGAAGGTACCTCACCCTATGTGATACAATGGCGAGTTGTCGCTATTACCAAAGCGGCGGCGGCGCCGACGACGACGACGACGACGACGACGACAATCGCGAGGGTCTTTATCAGGGGTAGAAAATACATCACAAGAACTAAGTATTTCACGTCGGCATTCTCCGGAGACTGCCAAAAGCAGCAGTTTCTGGTGCCCACTTTAATAGCACCATTCACACTATTCATTTGCGAGAGCATTTCTTAAATACCGCACCCATTCATAATTTTTTTATCCTTGACCGCTTTTTTCGAAAGGGCCACGGTGGGAGGGGCTGTTACAAAATTCATTTGCCTCCTGTGAGGATCGAACTGACGACCTTTGGTTTACTAGACCAGCGCTCTGCCACTGAGCTAAGGAGGCGCCTCCTAGCGCACTTTTCGGGTACTTTGTTCTTACAGACTAGTGAATCGGAGCCCTTCAGCTCGAAACGCACCGCATGAGCGACCATTATTTGCATTTAGTTAGCACAGCTGCTGCTTTCCTACACATCTCACACTATATCGATGTACAACTAAAATTCCAAAACAACACATTTATTTCACTTCAGAGTCACTTTCAGCTTCAAATACCGTTCCTCTGATATTCATATGAAGCTAGGCATCGTCGTAACCCGTTACGTTCATTACGCAAGGCTCACGAGAGGGGCGCATGTTGGATCCGCGTAGACACAAAATTTTGCGCCGCCCAGCGTGGGGCTCGAACCCACGACCCTGAGATTAAGAGTCTCATGCTCTACCGACTGAGCTAGCCAGGCTGCACGCAACGCGTTACGAGCCATACAATACTGATTTGACCTGCGACCATCTATTGAAGATTCTTTTGACTACAGCTTATTTGCTGCTGCCACAAATCAGCTACAATCCTATTCAATGAAAAATTGTCTCCGAAAAGCATCAAATCTGCTTGAAATGATACGTGGCTATCAGCACCATTATTCAACACACATGCTCGACAGTGCGCAGACGCCTGTGGCGTAGCCCTTGGCTCCTGAATCAGATGCAGTAGTTCCAACAAAAACTCTCCTGAACGGCACTGTGCCGAAAACTTCGCTACAGATCACCCTTGTCTTGCTTGTGCTTCTGGTAGACGCCGGTTTTGCAGCCAGGAAGCGGACAGCAGCAACTTCCAACTAGTTTTAGAGTACTCAAACAACACAGTAAAACAGCATGCATCTTTTGCAGAACAGGAAAAACTCGACCGTGACAGGATTCGAACCTGCAATCTTCGGATCCGAAGTCCGACGCCTTATCCATTAGGCCACACCTTCACTGGCGCAATATACTTCTCCACACACACCTCATTTTCGCCATTTGTACACTTGGCAGAATGAATTTCCCATCTTTGACGCAGTTCTCCATCTCAAATTTCAGTACTAAAAGTACGACGCTACTTCTTGCTGTGTCCCATCGCAAGTTACATTCAAGCCCTTATGACGCTGATCAAACAAGAGAAGGCAAATCAGCTTCAATCGCTTAGTGCCATCTCAGTCGCTTGCAGAAGGTACCTCACCCTATGTGATACAATGGCGAGTTGTCGCTATTACCAAAGCGGCGGCGGCGCCGACGACAATCGCGAGGGTCTTTATCAGGGGTAGAAAATACATCACAAGAACTAAGTATTTCACGTCGGCATTCTCCGGAGACTGCCAAAAGCAGCAGTTTCTGGTGCCCACTTTAATAGCACCATTCACACTATTCATTTGCGAGAGCATTTCTTAAATACCGCACCCATTCATAATTTTTTTATCCTTGACCGCTTTTTTCGAAAGGGCCACGGTGGGAGGGGCTGTTACAAAATTCATTTGCCTCCTGTGAGGATCGAACTGACGACCTTTGGTTTACTAGACCAGCGCTCTGCCACTGAGCTAAGGAGGCGCCTCCTAGCGCACTTTTCGGGTACTTTGTTCTTACAGACTAGTGAATCGGAGCCCTTCAGCTCGAAACGCACCGCATGAGCGACCATTATTTGCATTTAGTTAGCACAGCTGCTGCTTTCCTACACATCTCACACTATATCGATGTACAACTAAAATTCCAAAACAACACATTTATTTCATTTCAGAGTCACTTTCAGCTTCAAATACCGTTCCTCTGATATTCATATGAAGCTAGGCATCGTCGTAACCCGTTACATTCATTACGCAAGGCTCACGAGAGGGGCGCATGTTGGATCCGCGTAGACACAAAATTTTGCGCCGCCCAGCGTGGGGCTCGAACCCACGACCCTGAGATTAAGAGTCTCATGCTCTACCGACTGAGCTAGCCGGGCTGCACGCAACGCGTTACGAGCCATACAGTACTGATTTGACCTGCGACCATCTATTGAAGATTCTTTTGACTACAGCTTATTTCCTGCTGCCACAAATCAGCTACAATCCTATTCAATGAAAAATTGTCTCCGAAAAGCATCAAATCTGCTTGAAATGATACGTGGCTATCAGCACCATTATTCAACACACATGCTCGACAGTGCGCAGACGCCTGTGGCGTAGCCCTTGGCTCCTGAATCAGATGCAGTAGTTCCAACAAAAACTCTCCTGAACGGCACTGTGCCGAAAACTTCGCTACAGATCACCCTTGTCTTGCTTGTGCTTCTGGTAGACGCCGGTTTTGCAGCCAGGAAGCGGACAGCAGCAACTTCCAACTAGTTTTAGAGTACTCAAACAACACAGTAAAACAGCATGCATCTTTTGCAGAACAGGAAAAACTCGACCGTGACAGGATTCGAACCTGCAATCTTCGGATCCGAAGTCCGACGCCTTATCCATTAGGCCACACGGTCACTGGCGCAATATACTTCTCCACACACACCTCATTTTCGCCATTTGTACACTTGGCAGAATGAATTTCCCATCTTTGACGCAGTTCTCCATCTCAAATTTCAGTACTAAAAGTACGACGCTACTTCTTGCTGTGTCCCATCGCAAGTTACATTCAAGCCCTTATGACGCTGATCAAACAAGAGAAGGCAAATCAGCTTCAATCGCTTAGTGCCATCTCAGTCGCTTGCAGAAGGTACCTCACCCTATGTGATACAATGGCGAGTTGTCGCTATTACCAAAGCGGCGGCGGCGCCGACGACAATCGCGAGGGTCTTTATCAGGGGTAGAAAATACATCACAAGAACTAAGTATTTCACGTCGGCATTCTCCGGAGACTGCCAAAAGCAGCAGTTTCTGGTGCCCACTTTAATAGCACCATTCACACTATTCATTTGCGAGAGCATTTCTTAAATACCGCACCCATTCATAATTTTTTTATCCTTGACCGCTTTTTTCGAAAGGGCCACGGTGGGAGGGGCTGTTACAAAATTCATTTGCCTCCTGTGAGGATCGAACTGACGACCTTTGGTTTACTAGACCAGCGCTCTGCCACTGAGCTAAGGAGGCGCCTCCTAGCGCACTTTTCGGGTACTTTGTTCTTACAGACTAGTGAATCGGAGCCCTTCAGCTCGAAACGCACCGCATGAGCGACCATTATTTGCATTTAGTTAGCACAGCTGCTGCTTTCCTACACATCTCACACTATATCGATGTACAACTAAAATTCCAAAACAACACATTTATTTCATTTCAGAGTCACTTTCAGCTTCAAATACCGTTCCTCTGATATTCATATGAAGCTAGGCATCGTCGTAACCCGTTACATTCATTACGCAAGGCTCACGAGAGGGGCGCATGTTGGATCCGCGTAGACACAAAATTTTGCGCCGCCCAGCGTGGGGCTCGAACCCACGACCCTGAGATTAAGAGTCTCATGCTCTACCGACTGAGCTAGCCGGGCTGCACGCAACGCGTTACGAGCCATACAGTACTGATTTGACCTGCGACCATCTATTGAAGATTCTTTTGACTACAGCTTATTTCCTGCTGCCACAAATCAGCTACAATCCTATTCAATGAAAAATTGTCTCCGAAAAGCATCAAATCTGCTTGAAATGATACGTGGCTATCAGCACCATTATTCAACACACATGCTCGACAGTGCGCAGACGCCTGTGGCGTAGCCCTTGGCTCCTGAATCAGATGCAGTAGTTCCAACAAAAACTCTCCTGAACGGCACTGTGCCGAAAACTTCGCTACAGATCACCCTTGTCTTGCTTGTGCTTCTGGTAGACGCCGGTTTTGCAGCCAGGAAGCGGACAGCAGCAACTTCCAACTAGTTTTAGAGTACTCAAACAACACAGTAAAACAGCATGCACCTTTTGCAGAACAGGAAAAACTCGACCGTGACAGGATTCGAACCTGCAATCTTCGGATCCGAAGTCCGACGCCTTATCCATTAGGCCACACCTTCACTGGCGCAATATACTTCTCCACACACACCTCATTTTCGCCATTTGTACACTTGGCAGAATGAATTTCCCATCTTTGACGCAGTTCTCCATCTCAAATTTCAGTACTAAAAGTACGACGCTACTTCTTGCTGTGTCCCATCGCAAGTTACATTCAAGCCCTTATGACGCTGATCAAACAAGAGAAGGCAAATCAGCTTCAATCGCTTAGTGCCATCTCAGTCGCTTGCAGAAGGTACCTCACCCTATGTGATACAATGGCGAGTTGTCGCTATTACCAAAGCGGCGGCGGCGCCGACGACAATCGCGAGGGTCTTTATCAGGGGTAGAAAATACATCACAAGAACTAAGTATTTCACGTCGGCATTCTCCGGAGACTGCCAAAAGCAGCAGTTTCTGGTGCCCACTTTAATAGCACCATTCACACTATTCATTTGCGAGAGCATTTCTTAAATACCGCACCCATTCATAATTTTTTTATCCTTGACCGCTTTTTTCGAAAGGGCCACGGTGGGAGGGGCTGTTACAAAATTCATTTGCCTCCTGTGAGGATCGAACTGACGACCTTTGGTTTACTAGACCAGCGCTCTGCCACTGAGCTAAGGAGGCGCCTCCTAGCGCACTTTTCGGGTACTTTGTTCTTACAGACTAGTGAATCGGAGCCCTTCAGCTCGAAACGCACCGCATGAGCGACCATTATTTGCATTTAGTTAGCACAGCTGCTGCTTTCCTACACATCTCACACTATATCGATGTACAACTAAAATTCCAAAACAACACATTTATTTCATTTCAGAGTCACTTTCAGCTTCAAATACCGTTCCTCTGATATTCATATGAAGCTAGGCATCGTCGTAACCCGTTACATTCATTACGCAAGGCTCACGAGAGGGGCGCATGTTGGATCCGCGTAGACACAAAATTTTGCGCCGCCCAGCGTGGGGCTCGAACCCACGACCCTGAGATTAAGAGTCTCATGCTCTACCGACTGAGCTAGCCGGGCTGCACGCAACGCGTTACGAGCCATACAGTACTGATTTGACCTGCGACCATCTATTGAAGATTCTTTTGACTACAGCTTATTTCCTGCTGCCACAAATCAGCTACAATCCTATTCAATGAAAAATTGTCTCCGAAAAGCATCAAATCTGCTTGAAATGATACGTGGCTATCAGCACCATTATTCAACACACATGCTCGACAGTGCGCAGACGCCTGTGGCGTAGCCCTTGGCTCCTGAATCAGATGCAGTAGTTCCAACAAAAACTCTCCTGAACGGCACTGTGCCGAAAACTTCGCTACAGATCACCCTTGTCTTGCTTGTGCTTCTGGTAGACGCCGGTTTTGCAGCCAGGAAGCGGACAGCAGCAACTTCCAACTAGTTTTAGAGTACTCAAACAACACAGTAAAACAGCATGCATCTTTTGCAGAACAGGAAAAACTCGACCGTGACAGGATTCGAACCTGCAATCTTCGGATCCGAAGTCCGACGCCTTATCCATTAGGCCACACGGTCACTGGCGCAATATACTTCTCCACACACACCTCATTTTCGCCATTTGTACACTTGGCAGAATGAATTTCCCATCTTTGACGCAGTTCTCCATCTCAAATTTCAGTACTAAAAGTACGACGCTACTTCTTGCTGTGTCCCATCGCAAGTTACATTCAAGCCCTTATGACGCTGATCAAACAAGAGAAGGCAAATCAGCTTCAATCGCTTAGTGCCATCTCAGTCGCTTGCAGAAGGTACCTCACCCTATGTGATACAATGGCGAGTTGTCGCTATTACCAAAGCGGCGGCGGCGCCGACGACAATCGCGAGGGTCTTTATCAGGGGTAGAAAATACATCACAAGAACTAAGTATTTCACGTCGGCATTCTCCGGAGACTGCCAAAAGCAGCAGTTTCTGGTGCCCACTTTAATAGCACCATTCACACTATTCATTTGCGAGAGCATTTCTTAAATACCGCACCCATTCATAATTTTTTTATCCTTGACCGCTTTTTTCGAAAGGGCCACGGTGGGAGGGGCTGTTACAAAATTCATTTGCCTCCTGTGAGGATCGAACTGACGACCTTTGGTTTACTAGACCAGCGCTCTGCCACTGAGCTAAGGAGGCGCCTCCTAGCGCACTTTTCGGGTACTTTGTTCTTACAGACTAGTGAATCGGAGCCCTTCAGCTCGAAACGCACCGCATGAGCGACCATTATTTGCATTTAGTTAGCACAGCTGCTGCTTTCCTACACATCTCACACTATATCGATGTACAACTAAAATTCCAAAACAACACATTTATTTCATTTCAGAGTCACTTTCAGCTTCAAATACCGTTCCTCTGATATTCATATGAAGCTAGGCATCGTCGTAACCCGTTACATTCATTACGCAAGGCTCACGAGAGGGGCGCATGTTGGATCCGCGTAGACACAAAATTTTGCGCCGCCCAGCGTGGGGCTCGAACCCACGACCCTGAGATTAAGAGTCTCATGCTCTACCGACTGAGCTAGCCGGGCTGCACGCAACGCGTTACGAGCCATACAGTACTGATTTGACCTGCGACCATCTATTGAAGATTCTTTTGACTACAGCTTATTTCCTGCTGCCACAAATCAGCTACAATCCTATTCAATGAAAAATTGTCTCCGAAAAGCATCAAATCTGCTTGAAATGATACGTGGCTATCAGCACCATTATTCAACACACATGCTCGACAGTGCGCAGACGCCTGTGGCGTAGCCCTTGGCTCCTGAATCAGATGCAGTAGTTCCAACAAAAACTCTCCTGAACGGCACTGTGCCGAAAACTTCGCTACAGATCACCCTTGTCTTGCTTGTGCTTCTGGTAGACGCCGGTTTTGCAGCCAGGAAGCGGACAGCAGCAACTTCCAACTAGTTTTAGAGTACTCAAACAACACAGTAAAACAGCATGCACCTTTTGCAGAACAGGAAAAACTCGACCGTGACAGGATTCGAACCTGCAATCTTCGGATCCGAAGTCCGACGCCTTATCCATTAGGCCACACCTTCACTGGCGCAATATACTTCTCCACACACACCTCATTTTCGCCATTTGTACACTTGGCAGAATGAATTTCCCATCTTTGACGCAGTTCTCCATCTCAAATTTCAGTACTAAAAGTACGACGCTACTTCTTGCTGTGTCCCATCGCAAGTTACATTCAAGCCCTTATGACGCTGATCAAACAAGAGAAGGCAAATCAGCTTCAATCGCTTAGTGCCATCTCAGTCGCTTGCAGAAGGTACCTCACCCTATGTGATACAATGGCGAGTTGTCGCTATTACCAAAGCGGCGGCGGCGCCGACGACGACGACGACGACGACGACGACGACAATCGCGAGGGTCTTTATCAGGGGTAGAAAATACATCACAAGAACTAAGTATTTCACGTCGGCATTCTCCGGAGACTGCCAAAAGCAGCAGTTTCTGGTGCCCACTTTAATAGCACCATTCACACTATTCATTTGCGAGAGCATTTCTTAAATACCGCACCCATTCATAATTTTTTTATCCTTGACCGCTTTTTTCGAAAGGGCCACGGTGGGAGGGGCTGTTACAAAATTCATTTGCCTCCTGTGAGGATCGAACTGACGACCTTTGGTTTACTAGACCAGCGCTCTGCCACTGAGCTAAGGAGGCGCCTCCTAGCGCACTTTTCGGGTACTTTGTTCTTACAGACTAGTGAATCGGAGCCCTTCAGCTCGAAACGCACCGCATGAGCGACCATTATTTGCATTTAGTTAGCACAGCTGCTGCTTTCCTACACATCTCACACTATATCGATGTACAACTAAACTTCCAAAACAACACATTTATTTCATTTCAGAGTCACTTTCAGCTTCAAATACCGTTCCTCTGATATTCATATGAAGCTAGGCATCGTCGTAACCCGTTACGTTCATTACGCAAGGCTCACGAGAGGGGCGCATGTTGGATCCGCGTAGACACAAAATTTTGCGCCGCCCAGCGTGGGGCTCGAACCCACGACCCTGAGATTAAGAGTCTCATGCTCTACCGACTGAGCTAGCCGGGCTGCACGCAACGCGTTACGAGCCATACAATACTGATTTGACCTGCGACCATCTATTGAAGATTCTTTTGACTACAGCTTATTTCCTGCTGCCACAAATCAGCTACAATCCTATTCAATGAAAAATTGTCTCCGAAAAGCATCAAATCTGCTTGAAATGATACGTGGCTATCAGCACCATTATTCAACACACATGCTCGACAGTGCGCAGACGCCTGTGGCGTAGCCCTTGGCTCCTGAATCAGATGCAGTAGTTCCAACAAAAACTCTCCTGAACGGCACTGTGCCGAAAACTTCGCTACAGATCACCCTTGTCTTGCTTGTGCTTCTGGTAGACGCCGGTTTTGCAGCCAGGAAGCGGACAGCAGCAACTTCCAACTAGTTTTAGAGTACTCAAACAACACAGTAAAACAGCATGCATCTTTTGCAGAACAGGAAAAACTCGACCGTGACAGGATTCGAACCTGCAATCTTCGGATCCGAAGTCCGACGCCTTATCCATTAGGCCACACCTTCACTGGCGCAATATACTTCTCCACACACACCTCATTTTCGCCATTTGTACACTTGGCAGAATGAATTTCCCATCTTTGACGCAGTTCTCCATCTCAAATTTCAGTACTAAAAGTACGACGCTACTTCTTGCTGTGTCCCATCGCAAGTTACATTCAAGCCCTTATGACGCTGATCAAACAAGAGAAGGCAAATCAGCTTCAATCCCTTAGTGCCATCTCAGTCGCTTGCAGAAGGTACCTCACCCTATGTGATACAATGGCGAGTTGTCGCTATTACCAAAGCGGCGGCGGCGCCGACGACAATCGCGAGGGTCTTTATCAGGGGTAGAAAATACATCACAAGAACTAAGTATTTCACGTCGGCATTCTCCGGAGACTGCCAAAAGCAGCAGTTTCTGGTGCCCACTTTAATAGCACCATTCACACTATTCATTTGCGAGAGCATTTCTTAAATACCGCACCCATTCATAATTTTTTTATCCTTGACCGCTTTTTTCGAAAGGGCCACGGTGGGAGGGGCTGTTACAAAATTCATTTGCCTCCTGTGAGGATCGAACTGACGACCTTTGGTTTACTAGACCAGCGCTCTGCCACTGAGCTAATGAGGCGCCTCCTAGCGCACTTTTCGGGTACTTTGTTCTTACAGACTAGTGAATCGGAGCCCTTCAGCTCGAAACGCACCGCATGAGCGACCATTATTTGCATTTAGTTAGCACAGCTGCTGCTTTCCTACACATCTCACACTATATCGATGTACAACTAAAATTCCAAAACAACACATTTATTTCATTTCAGAGTCACTTTCAGCTTCAAATACCGTTCCTCTGATATTCATATGAAGCTAGGCATCGTCGTAACCCGTTACGTTCATTACGCAAGGCTCACGAGAGGGGCGCATGTTGGATCCGCGTAGACACAAAATTTTGCGCCGCCCAGCGTGGGGCTCGAACCCACGACCCTGAGATTAAGAGTCTCATGCTCTACCGACTGAGGTAGCCGGGCTGCACGCAACGCGTTACGAGCCATACAGTACTGATTTGACCTGCGACCATCTATTGAAGATTCTTTTGACTACAGCTTATTTCCTGCTGCCACAAATCAGCTACAATCCTATTCAATGAAAAATTGTCTCCGAAAAGCATCAAATCTGCTTGAAATGATACGTGGCTATCAGCACCATTATTCAACACACATGCTCGACAGTGCGCAGACGCCTGTGGCGTAGCCCTTGGCTCCTGAATCAGATGCAGTAGTTCCAACAAAAACTCTCCTGAACGGCACTGTGCCGAAAACTTCGCTACAGATCACCCTTGTCTTGCTTGTGCTTCTGGTAGACGCCGGTTTTGCAGCCAGGAAGCGGACAGCAGCAACTTCCAACTAGTTTTAGAGTACTCAAACAACACAGTAAAACAGCATGCATCTTTTGCAGAACAGGAAAAACTCGACCGTGACAGGATTCGAACCTGCAATCTTCGGATCCGAAGTCCGACGCCTTATCCATTAGGCCACACCTTCACTGGCGCAATATACTTCTCCACACACACCTCATTTTCGCCATTTGTACACTTGGCAGAATGAATTTCCCATCTTTGACGCAGTTCTCCATCTCAAATTTCAGTACTAAAAGTACGACGCTACTTCTTGCTGTGTCCCATCGCAAGTTACATTCAAGCCCTTATGACGCTGATCAAACAAGAGAAGGCAAATCACCTTCAATCGCTTAGTGCAATCTCAGTCGCTTGCAGAAGGTACCTCACCCTATGTGATACAATGGCGAGTTGTCGCTATTACCAAAGCGGCGGCGGCGCCGACGACGACGACGACGACGGCGACGACGACGACGACGACAATCGCGAGGGTCTTTATCAGGGGTAGAAAATACATCACAAGAACTAAGTATTTCACGTCGGCATTCTCCGGAGACTGCCAAAAGCAGCAGTTTCTGGTGCCCACTTTAATAGCACCATTCACACTATTCATTTGCGAGAGCATTTCTTAAATACCGCACCCATTCATAATTTTTTTATCCTTGACCGCTTTTTTCGAAAGGGCCACGGTGGGAGGGGCTGTTACAAAATTCATTTGCCTCCTGTGAGGATCGAACTGACGACCTCTGGTTTACTAGACCAGCGCTCTGCCACTGAGCTAAGGAGGCGCCTCCTAGCGCACTTTTCGGGTACTTTGTTCTTACAGACTAGTGAATCGGAGCCCTTCAGCTCGAAACGCACCGCATGAGCGACCATTATTTGCATTTAGTTAGCACAGCTGCTGCTTTCCTACACATCTCACACTATATCGATGTACAACTAAAATTCCAAAACTACACATTTATTTCATTTCAGAGTCACTTTCAGCTTCAAATACCGTTCCTCTGATATTCATACGAAGCTAGGCATCGTCGTAACCCGTTACGTTCATTACGCAAGGCTCACGAGAGGGGCGCATGTTGGATCCGCGTAGACACAAAATTTTGCGCCGCCCAGCGTGGGGCTCGAACGCACGACCCTGAGATTAAGAGTCTCATGCTCTACCGACTGAGCTAGCCGGGCTGCACGCAACGCGTTACGAGCCATACAATAATGATTTGACCTGCGACCATCTATTGAAGATTCTTTTGACTACAGCTTATTTCCTGCTGCCACAAATCAGCTACAATCCTATTCAATGAAAAATTGTCTCCGAAAGGCATCAAAACTGCTTGAAATGATACGTGGCTATCAGCACCATTATTCAACACACATGCTCGACAGTGCGCAGACGCCTGTGGCGTAGCCCTTGGCTCCTGAATCAGATGCAGTAGTTCCAACAAAAACTCTCCTGAACGCACTGTGCCGAAAACTTCGCTACAGATCACCCTTGTCTTGCTTGTGCTTCTGGTAGACGCCGGTTTTGCAGCCAGGAAGCGGACAGAAGCAACTTCCAACTAGTTTTAGAGTACTCAAACAACACAGTAAAACAGCATGCATCTTTTGCAGAACAGGAAAAACTCGACCGTGACAGGATTCGAACCTGCAATCTTCGGATCCGAAGTCCGACGCCTTATCCATTAGGCCACACGGTCACTGGCGCAATATACTTCTCCACACACACCTCATTTTCGACATTTGTACACTTGGCAGAATGAATTTCCCATCTTTGACGCAGTTCTCCATCTCAAATTTCAGTACTAAAAGTACGACGCTACTTCTTGCTGTGTCCCATCGCAAGTTACATTCAAGCCCTTATGACGCTGATCAAACAAGAGGTGGCAAATCAGCTTCAATCGCTTAGTGCCATCTCAGTCGCTTGCAGAAGGTACCTCACCCTATGTGATACAATGGCGAGTTGTCGCTATTACCAAAGCGGCGGCGGCGCCGACGACGACGACGACAATCGCGAGGGTCTTTATCAGGGGTAGAAAATACATCACAAGAACTAAGTATTTCACGTCGGCATTCTCCGGAGACTGCCAAAAGCAGCAGTTTTTTTTTTTTTTTTTCCTTTATTGAATTTCAATTCCCCCCGAAGGGGGCGGGCTGGCAGCGGCTTAGGACGCCGCTCTGCAGCCTACAGATTTTCTGATAAAGAGCAGGAGAATAAACAATAATAAAAAACAGGCGATAAAATCGGGGACTTAGTGAGTAACAAGGTGAAAAGAAAATGGGGAAATTAAAACAAACAACAGACGGAGGATGAAGCGAATAAAAATACATACGGAGCAGACAGGGGAAACAATAGACAATTAAAAAAAACACGGCGACAGTCTGGATTCTGTTCGCAAAGTATATAAAATGCACACCCAGCGACAGCATGGTTTCTGTTCGCAACACAACACTGAATAGTCACTAGAACACGGCACGAAAGAGTCGGCAAAGGTGACACCACAGTCGAGAGCAGGTGGGGGGAAACTGGACAGGAGATGTGAAAACAAAAAGGGGGGGAAAGGAGAGTAAAAGCGAAGGGGGGGGGGGACCGGGAAAGGGGCTGATGGAGGATGAGGACCCATAAGAGGGGTGGGGGGCAGACGCGACAGGGAGGGGGGTAGGCAGAGGAGGGGAATACAAAAGGACTGGGGGGGAGAAGGGAGGTAGGGAGAGGTGTAGTGGGGAGGAAACAGGACGGAAGGGGGGGGGGAAGAGGGAGCCCAGGGAAAGGACAGAGGAAAGGAGGGGGAGGGAGGATCAGAGTTGATAGGAAGGATAAATGGAGGGAGAGAGGGCATCATCCGGGAGGGGGAGTTGACGGAAGCCACCTTGGGAAAGGAGATGGAGGGTGTAGAGATGGAGGGTAGGGGGGACACAACGGTGAAGACGGGGCAGGGGGCGAGGATGGGAGAGGAGAGGAGCAACCAGGGGGTGAGGGGGTTCAAGACGGCGGGAGGTGTAGAGGATGCGGATATGTTCGAGGAAGAGGAGCAGATGGGGGAAAGGAATGAGATCATAGAGGATACGCGTGGGGGACGGGAGGCGGATACGGAAGGCGAGGCGGAGTGCATGACGCTCAAGGATCTGGAGGGACTGATAGAATTTGGGGGGGGCAGATATCCAGGCAGGACTGGCATAACAGAGGATGGGACGGATTAAGGATTTGTAGGTGTGGAGGATGGTAGAGGGGTGCAACCCCCATGTCCGGCCAGAGAGGAGTTTGAGGAGGCGGAGGCGGTTGTGGGCTTTGGATTGGATGGATCGGAGATGAGGGATCCAGGTGAGGTGACGGTCAATGGTGAGGCCAAGGTAGGTGAGGGTGGGGGTGAGACGGACAGGACGTGCGCAGACAGTAAGGGAGAAATCCAGGAGCCGGAAGGAGCGAGTGGTACGACCTATGATGATTGCCTGGGTCTTGGAAGGGTTGAGTTTCAGGAGCCATTGGTTACACCATGCAGCAAAAAGGTCAAGGTGATTCTGGAGAAGGCGTTGGGACCGTTGGAGGGTAGGAGCGAGGGCGAGGAATGCGGTGTCATGAGCATATTGCAAGAGGTGCACTGGAGGGGGGGGTTGGGGCATATCTGCTGTGTACAGGAGGTAGAGGAGAGGGGAGAGGACAGAGCCCTGGGGCACACCGGCAGAGGGGTAGAAGGTGCGGGAATTGGCATGATGGATGGTAACGTAGGAGGGGCGGCGGGAGAGGAAGGAGGCCACCAGACGGATGTAGTTGATAGGAAGGGCGTAGGTTTGGAGTTTAAACAGGAGACCAGGATGCCAGACACGGTCGTAGGCCTTTTCAAGGTCAAGTGAGACAAAAATGGCGGAGCGACGGGAGTTAAGCTGGAGGGAGAGGAGATGAGTGAGGCGGAGGAGTTGGTCATCAGCAGAGAAGGAAGGTCGAAAGCCACATTGGGTGTTTGGGAGGAGGTGGTTTTGGTGGAGGTGGAGATGGATGCGCCGGGAAAGGATGGATTCCAAAAGCTTGCTGAACACCGACGTGAGACAGATAGGACGATAGGAAGAGGCATCAGATGGAGGCTTATTGGGTTTGGAGAACATCAGGATTCGGGAGGTTTTCCACAGGTCGGGATAGAAGCCAGTGGCAAGGATGACATTGTAGAGGGCGGCAAGGAGGGAAAGGAAGGAGGGAGGGCAGTGTTTGAGGTGGCGGTAGGTAACGCAGTCGTGGCCGGGAGCAGTGTTGCGTTTAGTGCGGAGTGTGAGGCTGATGTCCTGTGTAGTGATGGGAGTGTTAAGTGCAGATGGTGGGGTGTGGCCCAAGTACTGGAAGCTAGGAGCAAGGGGAGGAACAGAGGTATTCGTACGGTCCATGACATCAGGGAAGAGGGAATAATCAAAGTGGGGATCATCTGGGATGGAAAAAACATCAGAGAGGTGGGAGGCAAAGTGGTTGGCCTTACTGAGGTTGTCAGGAAAGGGACGGTCATTAAGGAGGAGAGGGTACTGGGGGGTGGGGCGGTTCCCAGTAAGGCGGTGGAAAGCAGGCAGCAGTTTCTAATGCCCACTTTAATAGCACCATTCACACTATTCATTTGCGAGAGCATTTCTTAAATACCGCACCCATTCATAATTTTTTTATCCTTGACCGCTTTTTTCGAAAGGGCCACGGTGGGAGGGGCTGTTACGAAATTCATTTGCCTCCTGTGAGGATCGAACTGACGACCTCTGGTTTACTAGACCAGCGCTCTGCCACTGAGCTAAGGAGGCGCCTCCTAGCGCACTTTTCGGGTACTTTGTTCTTACAGACTAGTGAATCGGAGCCCTTCAGCTCGAAACGCACCGCATGAGCGACCATTATTTGCATTTAGTTAGCACAGCTGCTGCTTTCCTACACATCTCACACTATATCGATGTACAACTAAAATTCCAAAACAACACATTTATTTCATTTCAGAGTCACTTTCAGCTTCAAATACCGTTCCTCTGATATTCATACGAAGCTAGGCATCGTCGTAACCCGTTACGTTCATTACGCAAGGCTCACGAGAGGGGCGCATGTTGGATCCGCGTAGACACAAAATCTTGCGCCGCCCAGCGTGGGGCTCGAACCCACGACCCTGAGATTAAGAGTCTCATGCTCTACCGACAGAGCTAGCCGTGCTGCACGCAACGCGTTACGAGCCATATATTACTGATTTTTAACCTGCGACCATCTATTGAAGATTCTTTTGACTACAGCTTATTTGCTGCTGCCACAAATCAGCTACAATCCTATTCAATGAAAAATTGTCTCCGAAAGGCATCAAATCTGCTTGAAATGATACGTGGCTATCAGCACCATTATTCAACACACATGCTCGACAGTGCGCAGACGCCTGTGGCGTAGCCCTTGGCTCCTGAATCAGATGCAGTAGTTCCAACAAAAACTCTCCTGAACGGCACTGTGCCGAAAACTTCGCTACAGATCACCCTTGTCTTGCTTGTGCTTCTGGTAGACGCCGGTTTTGCAGCCAGGAAGCGGACAGCAGCAACTTCCAACTACTTTTAGAGTACTCAAACAACACAGTAAAACATCATGCATCTTTTGCAGAACAGGAAAAACTCGACCGTGACAGGATTCGAACCTGCAATCTTTGGATCCGAAGTCCGACGCCTTATCCATTAGGCCACACGGTCACTGGCGCAATATACTTCTCCACACACACCTCATTTTCGACATTTGTACACTTGACAGAATGAATTTCCCATCTTTGACGCAGTTCTCCATCTCAAATTTCAGTACTAAAAGTACGACGCTACTTCTTGCTGTGTCCCATCGCAAGTTACATTCAAGCCCTTATGACGCTGATCAAACAAGAGGTGGCAAATCAGCTTCAATCGCTTAGTGCCATCTCAGTCGCTTGCAGAAGGTACCTCACCCTATGTGATACAATGGCGAGTTGTCGCTATTACCAAAGCGGCGGCGGCGCCGACGAAACGACGACGACGACGACAATCGCGAGGGTCTTTATCAGGGGTAGAAAATACATCACAAGAACTAAGTATTTCACGTCGGCATTCTCCGGAGACTGCCAAAAGCAGCAGTTTCTGGTGCCCACTTTAATAGCACCATTCACACTATTCATTTGCGAGAGCATTTCTGAAATACCGCACCCATTCATAATTTTTTTATCCTTGACCGCTTTTTTCGAAAGGGCCACGGTGGGAGGGGCTGTTACAAAATTCATTTGCCTCCTGTGAGGATCGAACTGACGACCTCTGGTTTACTAGACCAGCGCTCTGCCACTGAGCTAAGGAGGCGCCTCCTAGCGCACTTTTCGGGTACTTTGTTCTTACAGACTAGTGAATCGGAGCCCTTCAGCTCGAAACGCACCGCATGAGCGACCATTATTTGCATTTAGTTAGCACAGCTGCTGCTTTCCTACACATCTCACACTATATCGATGTACAACTAAAATTCCAAAACAACACATTTATTTCATTTCAGAGTCACTTTCAGCTTCAAATACCGTTCCTCTGATATTCATACGAAGCTAGGCATCGTCGTAACCCGTTACGTTCATTACGCAAGGCTCTCGAGAGGGGCGCATGTTGGATCCGCGTAGACACAAAATCTTGCGCCGCCCAGCGTGGGGCTCGAACCCACGACCCTGAGATTAAGAGTCTCATGCTCTACCGACAGAGCTAGCCGTGCCGCACGCAACGCGTTACGAGCCATATATTACTGATTTGACCTGCGACCATCTATTGAAGATTCTTTTGACTACAGCTTATTTGCTGCTGCCACAAATCAGCTACAATCCTATTCAATGAAAAATTGTCTCCGAAAGGCATCAAATCTGCTTGAAATGATACGTGGCTATCAGCACCATTATTCAACACACATGCTCGACAGTGCGCAGACGCCTGTGGCGTAGCCCTTGGCTCCTGAATCAGATGCAGTAGTTCCAACAAAAACTCTCCTGAACGGCACTGTGCCGAAAACTTCGCTACAGATCACCCTTGTCTTGCTTGTGCTTCTGGTAGACGCCGGTTTTGCAGCCAGGAAGCGGACAGCAGCAACTTCCAACTAGTTTTAGAGTACTCAAACAACACAGTAAAACAGCATGCATCTTTTGCAGAACAGGAAAAACTCGACCGTGACAGGATTCGAACCTGCAATCTTCGGATCCGAAGTCCGACGCCTTATCCATTAGGCCACACGGTCACTGGCGCAATATACTTCTCCACACACACCTCATTTTCGACATTTGTACACTTGGCAGAATGAATTTCCCATCTTTGACGCAGTTCTCCATCTCAAATTTCAGTACTAAAAGTACGACGCTACTTCTTGCTGTGTCCCATCGCAAGTTACATTCAAGCCCTTATGACGCTGATCAAACAAGAGGTGGCAAATCAGCTTCAATCGCTTAGTGCCATCTCAGTCGCTTGCAGAAGGTACCTCACCCTATGTGATACAATGGCGAGTTGTCGCTATTACCAAAGCGGCGGCGGCGCCGACGACGACGTCTTTATCAGTGGTAGAAAATACATCACAAGAACTAAGTATTTCACGTCGGCATTCTCCGGAGACTGCCAAAAGCAGCAGTTTCTGGTGCCACTTTAATAGCACCATTCACACTATTCATTTGCGAGAGCATTTCTTAAATACCGCACCCATTCATAATTTTTTTATCCTTGACCGCTTTTTTCGAAAGGGCCACGGTGGGAGGGGCTGTTACGAAATTCATTTGCCTCCTGTGAGGATCGAACTGACGACCTCTGGTTTACTAGACCAGCGCTCTGCCACTGAGCTAAGGAGGCGCCTCCTAGCGCACTTTTCGGGTACTTTGTTCTTACAGACTAGTGAATCGGAGCCCTTCAGCTCGAAACGCACCGCATGAGCGACCATTATTTGCATTTAGTTAGCACAGCTGCTGCTTTCCTACACATCTCACACTATATCGATGTACAACTAAAATTCCAAAACAACACATTTATTTCATTTCAGAGTCACTTTCAGCTTCAAATACCGTTCCTCTGATATTCATACGAAGCTAGGCATCGTCGTAACCCGTTACGTTCATTACGCAAGGCTCACGAGAGGGGCGCATGTTGGATCCGCGTAGACACAAAATCTTGCGCCGCCCAGCGTGGGGCTCGAACCCACGACCCTGAGATTAAGAGTCTCATGCTCTACCGACAGAGCTAGCCGTGCTGCACGCAACGCGTTACGAGCCATATATTACTGATTTGACCTGCGACCATCTATTGAAGATTCTTTTGACTACAGCTTATTTGCTGCTGCCACAAATCAGCTACAATCCTATTCAATGAAAAATTGTCTCCGAAAGGCATCAAATCTGCTTGAAATGATACGTGGCTATCAGCACCATTATTCAACACACATGCTCGACAGTGCGCAGACGCCTGTGGCGTAGCCCTTGGCTCCTGAATCAGATGCAGTAGTTCCAACAAAAACTCTCCTGAACGGCACTGTGCCGAAAACTTCGCTACAGATCACCCTTGTCTTGCTTGTGCTTCTGGTAGACGCCGGTTTTGCAGCCAGGAAGCGGACAGCAGCAACTTCCAACTACTTTTAGAGTACTCAAACAACACAGTAAAACAGCATGCATCTTTTGCAGAACAGGAAAAACTCGACCGTGACAGGATTCGAACCTGCAATCTTCGGATCCGAAGTCCGACGCCTTATCCATTAGGCCACACGGTCACTGGCGCAATATACTTCTCCACACACACCTCATTTTCGACATTTGTACACTTGGCAGAATGAATTTCCCATCTTTGACGCAGTTCTCCATCTCAAATTTCAGTACTAAAAGTACGACGCTACTTCTTGCTGTGTCCCATCGCAAGTTACATTCAAGCCCTTATGACGCTGATCAAACAAGAGGTGGCAAATCAGCTTCAATCGCTTAGTGCTATCTCAGTCGCTTGCAGAAGGTACCTCACCCTATGTGATACAATGGCGAGTTGTCGCTATTACCAAAGCGGCGGCGGCGCCGACGACGACGACGACGACGACGACGACGACAATCGCGAGGGTCTTTATCAGGGGTAGAAAATACATCACAAGAACTAAGTATTTCACGTGGGCATTCTCCGGAGACTGCCAAAAGCAGCAGTTTCTGGTGCCCACTTTAATAGCACCATTCACACTATTCATTTGCGAGAGCATTTCTGAAATACCGCACCCATTCATAATTTTTTTATCCTTGACCGCTTTTTTCGAAAGGGCCACGGTGGGAGGGGCTGTTACAAAATTCATTTGCCTCCTGTGAGGATCGAACTCACGACCTCTGGTTTACTAGACCAGCGCTCTGCCACTGAGCTAAGGAGGCGCCTCCTAGCGCACTTTTCGGGTACTTTGTTCTTACAGACTAGTGAATCGGAGCCCTTCAGCTCGAAACGCACCGCATGAGCGACCATTATTTGCATTTAGTTAGCACAGCTGCTGCTTTCCTACACATCTCACACTATATCGATGTACAACTAAAATTCCAAAACAACACATTTATTTCATTTCAGAGTCACTTTCAGCTTCAAATACCGTTCCTCTGATATTCATACGAAGCTAGGCATCGTCGTAACCCGTTACGTTCATTACGCAAGGCTCACGAGAGGGGCGCATGTTGGATCCGCGTAGACACAAAATCTTGCGCCGCCCAGCGTGGGGCTCGAACCCACGACCCTGAGATTAAGAGTCTCATGCTCTACCGACAGAGCTAGCCGTGCTGCACGCAACGCGTTACGAGCCATATATTACTGATTTGACCTGCGACCATCTATTGAAGATTCTTTTGACTACAGCTTATTTGCTGCTGCCACAAATCAGCTACAATCCTATTCAATGAAAAATTGTCTCCGAAAGGCATCAAATCTGCTTGAAATGATACGTGGCTATCAGCACCATTATTCAACACACATGCTCGACAGTGCGCAGACGCCTGTGGCGTAGCCCTTGGCTCCTGAATCAGATGCAGTAGTTCCAACAAAAACTCTCCTGAACGGCACTGTGCCGAAAACTTCGCTACAGATCACCCTTGTCTTGCTTGTGCTTCTGGTAGACGCCGGTTTTGCAGCCAGGAAGCGGACAGCAGCAACTTCCAACTAGTTTTAGAGTACTCAAACAACACAGTAAAACAGCATGCATCTTTTGCAGAACAGGAAAAACTCGACCGTGACAGGATTCGAACCTGCAATCTTCGGATCCGAAGTCCGACGCCTTATCCATTAGGCCACACGGTCACTGGCGCAATATACTTCTCCACACACACCTCATTTTCGACATTTGTACACTTGACAGAATGAATTTCCCATCTTTGACGCAGTTCTCCATCTCAAATTTCAGTACTAAAAGTACGACGCTACTTCTTGCTGTGTCCCATCGCAAGTTACATTCAAGCCCTTATGACGCTGATCAAACAAGAGGTGGCAAATCAGCTTCAATCGCTTAGTGCCATCTCAGTCGCTTGCAGAAGGTACCTCACCCTATGTGATAAAATGGCGAGTTGTCGCTATTACCAAAGCGGCGGCGGCGCCGACGACGACGACGACGACGACGACGACGACGACGACGACAATCGCGAGCGTCTTTATCAGGGGTAGAAAATACATCACAAGAACTAAGTATTTCACGTCGGCATTCTCCGGAGACTGCCAAAAGCAGCAGTTTCTGGTGCCCACTTTAATAGCACCATTCACACTATTCATTTGCGAGAGCATTTCTGAAATACCGCACCCATTCATAATTTTTTTATCCTTGACCGCTTTTTTCGAAAGGGCCACGGTGGGAGGGGCTGTTACAAAATTCATTTGCCTCCTGTGAGGATCGAACTCACGACCTCTGGTTTACTAGACCAGCGCTCTGCCACTGAGCTAAGGAGGCGCCTCCTAGCGCACTTTTCGGGTACTTTGTTCTTACAGACTAGTGAATCGGAGCCCTTCAGCTCGAAACGCACCGCATGAGCGACCATTATTTGCATTTAGTTAGCACAGCTGCTGCTTTCCTACACATCTCACACTATATCGATGTACAACTAAAATTCCAAAACAACACATTTATTTCATTTCAGAGTCACTTTCAGCTTCAAATACCGTTCCTCTGATATTCATACGAAGCTAGGCATCGTCGTAACCCGTTACGTTCATTACGCAAGGCTCACGAGAGGGGCGCATGTTGGATCCGCGTAGACACAAAATCTTGCGCCGCCCAGCGTGGGGCTCGAACCCACGACCCTGAGATTAAGAGTCTCATGCTCTACCGACAGAGCTAGCCGTGCTGCACGCAACGCGTTACGAGCCATATATTACTGATTTGACCTGCGACCATCTATTGAAGATTCTTTTGACTACAGCTTATTTGCTGCTGCCACAAATCAGCTACAATCCTATTCAATGAAAAATTGTCTCCGAAAGGCATCAAATCTGCTTGAAATGATACGTGGCTATCAGCACCATTATTCAACACACATGCTCGACAGTGCGCAGACGCCTGTGGCGTAGCCCTTGGCTCCTGAATCAGATGCAGTAGTTCCAACAAAAACTCTCCTGAACGGCACTGTGCCGAAAACTTCGCTACAGATCACCCTTGTCTTGCTTGTGCTTCTGGTAGACGCCGGTTTTGCAGCCAGGAAGCGGACAGCAGCAACTTCCAACTACTTTTAGAGTACTCAAACAACACAGTAAAACAGCATGCATCTTTTGCAGAACAGGAAAAACTCGACCGTGACAGGATTCGAACCTGCAATCTTCGGATCCGAAGTCCGACGCCTTATCCATTAGGCCACACGGTCACTGGCGCAATATACTTCTCCACACACACCTCATTTTCGACATTTGTACACTTGGCAGAATGAATTTCCCATCTTTGACGCAGTTCTCCATCTCAAATTTCAGTACTAAAAGTACGACGCTACTTCTTGCTGTGTCCCATCGCAAGTTACATTCAAGCCCTTATGACGCTGATCAAACAAGAGGTGGCAAATCAGCTTCAATCGCTTAGTGCCATCTCAGTCGCTTGCAGAAGGTACCTCACCCTATGTGATACAATGGCGAGTTGTCGCTATTACCAAAGCGGCGGCGGCGCCGACGACGACGTCTTTATCAGGGGTAGAAAATACATCACAAGAACTAAGTATTTCACGTCGGCATTCTCCGGAGACTGCCAAAAGCAGCAGTTTCTGGTGCCACTTTAATAGCACCATTCACACTATTCATTTGCGAGAGCATTTCTTAAATACCGCACCCATTCATAATTTTTTTATCCTTGACCGCTTTTTTCGAAAGGGCCACGGTGGGAGGGGCTGTTACGAAATTCATTTGCCTCCTGTGAGGATCGAACTGACGACCTCTGGTTTACTAGACCAGCGCTCTGCCACTGAGCTAAGGAGGCGCCTCCTAGCGCACTTTTCGGGTACTTTGTTCTTACAGACTAGTGAATCGGAGCCCTTCAGCTCGAAACGCACCGCATGAGCGACCATTATTTGCATTTAGTTAGCACAGCTGCTGCTTTCCTACACATCTCACACTATATCGATGTACAACTAAAATTCCAAAACAACACATTTATTTCATTTCAGAGTCACTTTCAGCTTCAAATACCGTTCCTCTGATATTCATACGAAGCTAGGCATCGTCGTAACCCGTTACGTTCATTACGCAAGGCTCACGAGAGGGGCGCATGTTGGATCCGCGTAGACACAAAATCTTGCGCCGCCCAGCGTGGGGCTCGAACCCACGACCCTGAGATTAAGAGTCTCATGCTCTACCGACAGAGCTAGCCGTGCTGCACGCAACGCGTTACGAGCCATATATTACTGATTTGACCTGCGACCATCTATTGAAGATTCTTTTGACTACAGCTTATTTGCTGCTGCCACAAATCAGCTACAATCCTATTCAATGAAAAATTGTCTCCGAAAGGCATCAAATCTGCTTGAAATGATACGTGGCTATCAGCACCATTATTCAACACACATGCTCGACAGTGCGCAGACGCCTCTGGCGTAGCCCTTGGCTCCTGAATCAGATGCAGTAGTTCCAACAAAAACTCTCCTGAACGGCACTGTGCCGAAAACTTCGCTACAGATCACCCTTGTCTTGCTTGTGCTTCTGGTAGACGCCGGTTTTGCAGCCAGGAAGCGGACAGCAGCAACTTCCAACTACTTTTAGAGTACTCAAACAACACAGTAAAACAGCATGCATCTTTTGCAGAACAGGAAAAACTCGACCGTGACAGGATTCGAACCTGCAATCTTCGGATCCGAAGTCCGACGCCTTATCCATTAGGCCACACGGTCACTGGCGCAATATACTTCTCCACACACACCTCATTTTCGACATTTGTACACTTGGCAGAATGAATTTCCCATCTTTGACGCAGTTCTCCATCTCAAATTTCAGTACTAAAAGTACGACGCTACTTCTTGCTGTGTCCCATCGCAAGTTACATTCAAGCCCTTATGACGCTGATCAAACAAGAGGTGGCAAATCAGCT
Organism: Schistocerca cancellata; assembly: GCF_023864275.1. Classification (NCBI taxonomy): domain Eukaryota; kingdom Metazoa; phylum Arthropoda; class Insecta; order Orthoptera; family Acrididae; genus Schistocerca; species Schistocerca cancellata. The sequence goes on from NW_026047108.1 coordinate 979,963, forward strand.
TCAATCGCTTAGTGCTATCTCAGTCGCTTGCAGAAGGTACCTCACCCTATGTGATACAATGGCGAGTTGTCGCTATTACCAAAGCGGCGGCGGCGCCGACGACGACGACGACGACAATCGCGAGGGTCTTTATCAGGGGTAGAAAATACATCACAAGAACTAAGTATTTCACGTGGGCATTCTCCGGAGACTGCCAAAAGCAGCAGTTTCTGGTGCCCACTTTAATAGCACCATTCACACTATTCATTTGCGAGAGCATTTCTGAAATACCGCACCCATTCATAATTTTTTTATCCTTGACCGCTTTTTTCGAAAGGGCCACGGTGGGAGGGGCTGTTACAAAATTCATTTGCCTCCTGTGAGGATCGAACTCACGACCTCTGGTTTACTAGACCAGCGCTCTGCCACTGAGCTAAGGAGGCGCCTCCTAGCGCACTTTTCGGGTACTTTGTTCTTACAGACTAGTGAATCGGAGCCCTTCAGCTCGAAACGCACCGCATGAGCGACCATTATTTGCATTTAGTTAGCACAGCTGCTGCTTTCCTACACATCTCACACTATATCGATGTACAACTAAAATTCCAAAACAACACATTTATTTCATTTCAGAGTCACTTTCAGCTTCAAATACCGTTCCTCTGATATTCATACGAAGCTAGGCATCGTCGTAACCCGTTACGTTCATTACGCAAGGCTCACGAGAGGGGCGCATGTTGGATCCGCGTAGACACAAAATCTTGCGCCGCCCAGCGTGGGGCTCGAACCCACGACCCTGAGATTAAGAGTCTCATGCTCTACCGACAGAGCTAGCCGTGCTGCACGCAACGCGTTACGAGCCATATATTACTGATTTGACCTGCGACCATCTATTGAAGATTCTTTTGACTACAGCTTATTTGCTGCTGCCACAAATCAGCTACAATCCTATTCAATGAAAAATTGTCTCCGAAAGGCATCAAATCTGCTTGAAATGATACGTGGCTATCAGCACCATTATTCAACACACATGCTCGACAGTGCGCAGACGCCTGTGGCGTAGCCCTTGGCTCCTGAATCAGATGCAGTAGTTCCAACAAAAACTCTCCTGAACGGCACTGTGCCGAAAACTTCGCTACAGATCACCCTTGTCTTGCTTGTGCTTCTGGTAGACGCCGGTTTTGCAGCCAGGAAGCGGACAGCAGCAACTTCCAACTAGTTTTAGAGTACTCAAACAACACAGTAAAACAGCATGCATCTTTTGCAGAACAGGAAAAACTCGACCGTGACAGGATTCGAACCTGCAATCTTCGGATCCGAAGTCCGACGCCTTATCCATTAGGCCACACGGTCACTGGCGCAATATACTTCTCCACACACACCTCATTTTCGACATTTGTACACTTGACAGAATGAATTTCCCATCTTTGACGCAGTTCTCCATCTCAAATTTCAGTACTAAAAGTACGACGCTACTTCTTGCTGTGTCCCATCGCAAGTTACATTCAAGCCCTTATGACGCTGATCAAACAAGAGGTGGCAAATCAGCTTCAATCGCTTAGTGCCATCTCAGTCGCTTGCAGAAGGTACCTCACCCTATGTGATACAATGGCGAGTTGTCGCTATTACCAAAGCGGCGGCGGCGCCGACGACGACGACGACGACGACGACGACGACAATCGCGAGGGTCTTTATCAGGGGTAGAAAATACATCACAAGAACTAAGTATTTCACGTCGGCATTCTCCGGAGACTGCCAAAAGCAGCAGTTTCTGGTGCCCACTTTAATAGCACCATTCACACTATTCATTTGCGAGAGCATTTCTGAAATACCGCACCCATTCATAATTTTTTTATCCTTGACCGCTTTTTTCGAAAGGGCCACGGTGGGAGGGGCTGTTACAAAATTCATTTGCCTCCTGTGAGGATCGAACTCACGACCTCTGGTTTACTAGACCAGCGCTCTGCCACTGAGCTAAGGAGGCGCCTCCTAGCGCACTTTTCGGGTACTTTGTTCTTACACACTAGTGAATCGGAGCCCTTCAGCTCGAAACGCACCGCATGAGCGACCATTATTTGCATTTAGTTAGCACAGCTGCTGCTTTCCTACACATCTCACACTATATCGATGTACAACTAAAATTCCAAAACAACACATTTATTTCATTTCAGAGTCACTTTCAGCTTCAAATACCGTTCCTCTGATATTCATACGAAGCTAGGCATCGTCGTAACCCGTTACGTTCATTACGCAAGGCTCACGAGAGGGGCGCATGTTGGATCCGCGTAGACACAAAATCTTGCGCCGCCCAGCGTGGGGCTCGAACCCACGACCCTGAGATTAAGAGTCTCATGCTCTACCGACAGAGCTAGCCGTGCTGCACGCAACGCGTTACGAGCCATATATTACTGATTTGACCTGCGACCATCTATTGAAGATTCTTTTGACTACAGCTTATTTGCTGCTGCCACAAATCAGCTACAATCCTATTCAATGAAAAATTGTCTCCGAAAGGCATCAAATCTGCTTGAAATGATACGTGGCTATCAGCACCATTATTCAACACACATGCTCGACAGTGCGCAGACGCCTGTGGCGTAGCCCTTGGCTCCTGAATCAGATGCAGTAGTTCCAACAAAAACTCTCCTGAACGGCACTGTGCCGAAAACTTCGCTACAGATCACCCTTGTCTTGCTTGTGCTTCTGGTAGACGCCGGTTTTGCAGCCAGGAAGCGGACAGCAGCAACTTCCAACTAGTTTTAGAGTACTCAAACAACACAGTAAAACAGCATGCATCTTTTGCAGAACAGGAAAAACTCGACCGTGACAGGATTCGAACCTGCAATCTTCGGATCCGAAGTCCGACGCCTTATCCATTAGGCCACACGGTCACTGGCGCAATATACTTCTCCACACACACCTCATTTTCGACATTTGTACACTTGACAGAATGAATTTCCCATCTTTGACGCAGTTCTCCATCTCAAATTTCAGTACTAAAAGTACGACGCTACTTCTTGCTGTGTCCCATCGCAAGTTACATTCAAGCCCTTATGACGCTGATCAAACAAGAGGTGGCAAATCAGCTTCAATCGCTTAGTGCCATCTCAGTCGCTTGCAGAAGGTACCTCACCCTATGTGATACAATGGTGAGTTGTCGCTATTACCAAAGCGGCGGCGGCGCCGACGACGACGACGACGACAATCGCGAGGGTCTTTATCAGGGGTAGAAAATACATCACAAGAACTAAGTATTTCACGTCGGCATTCTCCGGAGACTGCCAAAAGCAGCAGTTTCTGGTGCCCACTTTAATAGCACCATTCACACTATTCATTTGCGAGAGCATTTCTGAAATACCGCACCCATTCATAATTTTTTTATCCTTGACCGCTTTTTTCGAAAGGGCCACGGTGGGAGGGGCTGTTACAAAATTCATTTGCCTCCTGTGAGGATCGAACTCACGACCTCTGGTTTACTAGACCAGCGCTCTGCCACTGAGCTAAGGAGGCGCCTCCTAGCGCACTTTTCGGGTACTTTGTTCTTACAGACTAGTGAATCGGAGCCCTTCAGCTCGAAACGCACCGCATGAGCGACCATTATTTGCATTTAGTTAGCACAGCTGCTGCTTTCCTACACATCTCACACTATATCGATGTACAACTAAAATTCCAAAACAACACATTTATTTCATTTCAGAGTCACTTTCAGCTTCAAATACCGTTCCTCTGATATTCATACGAAGCTAGGCATCGTCGTAACCCGTTACGTTCATTACGCAAGGCTCACGAGAGGGGCGCATGTTGGATCCGCGTAGACACAAAATCTTGCGCCGCCCAGCGTGGGGCTCGAACCCACGACCCTGAGATTAAGAGTCTCATGCTCTACCGACAGAGCTAGCCGTGCTGCACGCAACGCGTTACGAGCCATATATTACTGATTTGACCTGCGACCATCTATTGAAGATTCTTTTGACTACAGCTTATTTGCTGCTGCCACAAATCAGCTACAATCCTATTCAATGAAAAATTGTCTCCGAAAGGCATCAAATCTGCTTGAAATGATACGTGGCTATCAGCACCATTATTCAACACACATGCTCGACAGTGCGCAGACGCCTGTGGCGTAGCCCTTGGCTCCTGAATCAGATGCAGTAGTTCCAACAAAAACTCTCCTGAACGGCACTGTGCCGAAAACTTCGCTACAGATCACCCTTGTCTTGCTTGTGCTTCTGGTAGACGCCGGTTTTGCAGCCAGGAAGCGGACAGCAGCAACTTCCAACTACTTTTAGAGTACTCAAACAACACAGTAAAACAGCATGCATCTTTTGCAGAACAGGAAAAACTCGACCGTGACAGGATTCGAACCTGCAATCTTCGGATCCGAAGTCCGACGCCTTATCCATTAGGCCACACGGTCACTGGCGCAATATACTTCTCCACACACACCTCATTTTCGACATTTGTACACTTGACAGAATGAATTTCCCATCTTTGACGCAGTTCTCCATCTCAAATTTCAGTACTAAAAGTACGACGCTACTTCTTGCTGTGTCCCATCGCAAGTTACATTCAAGCCCTTATGACGCTGATCAAACAAGAGGTGGCAAATCAGCTTCAATCGCTTAGTGCCATCTCAGTCGCTTGCAGAAGGTACCTCACCCTATGTGATACAATGGCGAGTTGTCGCTATTACCAAAGCGGCGGCGGCGCCGACGACGACGACGACGACGACAATCGCGAGGGTCTTTATCAGGGGTAGAAAATACATCACAAGAACTAAGTATTTCACGTCGGCATTCTCCGGAGACTGCCAAAAGCAGCAGTTTCTGGTGCCCACTTTAATAGCACCATTCACACTATTCATTTGCGAGAGCATTTCTGAAATACCGCACCCATTCATAATTTTTTTATCCTTGACCGCTTTTTTCGAAAGGGCCACGGTGGGAGGGGCTGTTACAAAATTCATTTGCCTCCTGTGAGGATCGAACTCACGACCTCTGGTTTACTAGACCAGCGCTCTGCCACTGAGCTAAGGAGGCGCTTCCTAGCGCACTTTTCGGGTACTTTGTTCTTACAGACTAGTGAATCGGAGCCCTTCAGCTCGAAACGCACCGCATGAGCGACCATTATTTGCATTTAGTTAGCACAGCTGCTGCTTTCCTACACATCTCACACTATATCGATGTACAACTAAAATTCCAAAACAACACATTTATTTCATTTCAGAGTCACTTTCAGCTTCAAATACCGTTCCTCTGATATTCATACGAAGCTAGGCATCGTCGTAACCCGTTACGTTCATTACGCAAGGCTCACGAGAGGGGCGCATGTTGGATCCGCGTAGACACAAAATCTTGCGCCGCCCAGCGTGGGGCTCGAACCCACGACCCTGAGATTAAGAGTCTCATGCTCTACCGACAGAGCTAGCCGTGCTGCACGCAACGCGTTACGAGCCATATATTACTGATTTGACCTGCGACCATCTATTGAAGATTCTTTTGACTACAGCTTATTTGCTGCTGCCACAAATCAGCTACAATCCTATTCAATGAAAAATTGTCTCCGAAAGGCATCAAATCTGCTTGAAATGATACGTGGCTATCAGCACCATTATTCAACACACATGCTCGACAGTGCGCAGACGCCTGTGGCGTAGCCCTTGGCTCCTGAATCAGATGCAGTAGTTCCAACAAAAACTCTCCTGAACGGCACTGTGCCGAAAACTTCGCTACAGATCACCCTTGTCTTGCTTGTGCTTCTGGTAGACGCCGGTTTTGCAGCCAGGAAGCGGACAGCAGCAACTTCCAACTAGTTTTAGAGTACTCAAACAACACAGTAAAACAGCATGCATCTTTTGCAGAACAGGAAAAACTCGACCGTGACAGGATTCGAACCTGCAATCTTCGGATCCGAAGTCCGACGCCTTATCCATTAGGCCACACGGTCACTGGCGCAATATACTTCTCCACACACACCTGATTTTCGACATTTGTACACTTGACAGAATGAATTTCCCATCTTTGACGCAGTTCTCCATCTCAAATTTCAGTACTAAAAGTACGACGCTACTTCTTGCTGTGTCCCATCGCAAGTTACATTCAAGCCCTTATGACGCTGATCAAACAAGAGGTGGCAAATCAGCTTCAATCGCTTAGTGCCATCTCAGTCGCTTGCAGAAGGTACCTCACCCTATGTGATACAATGGCGAGTTGTCGCTATTACCAAAGCGGCGGCGGCGCCGCCGCCGACGACGACGACGACGACAATCGCGAGCGTCTTTATCAGGGGTAGAAAATACATCACAAGAACTAAGTATTTCACGTCGGCATTCTCCGGAGACTGCCAAAAGCAGCAGTTTCTGGTGCCCACTTTAATAGCACCATTCACACTATTCATTTGCGAGAGCATTTCTGAAATACCGCACCCATTCATAATTTTTTTATCCTTGACCGCTTTTTTCGAAAGGGCCACGGTGGGAGGGGCTGTTACAAAATTCATTTGCCTCCTGTGAGGATCGAACTCACGACCTCTGGTTTACTAGACCAGCGCTCTGCCACTGAGCTAAGGAGGCGCTTCCTAGCGCACTTTTCGGGTACTTTGTTCTTACAGACTAGTGAATCGGAGCCCTTCAGCTCGAAACGCACCGCATGAGCGACCATTATTTGCATTTAGTTAGCACAGCTGCTGCTTTCCTACACATCTCACACTATATCGATGTACAACTAAAATTCCAAAACAACACATTTATTTCATTTCAGAGTCACTTTCAGCTTCAAATACCGTTCCTCTGATATTCATACGAAGCTAGGCATCGTCGTAACCCGTTACGTTCATTACGCAAGGCTCACGAGAGGGGCGCATGTTGGATCCGCGTAGACACAAAATCTTGCGCCGCCCAGCGTGGGGCTCGAACCCACGACCCTGAGATTAAGAGTCTCATGCTCTACCGACAGAGCTAGCCGTGCTGCACGCAACGCGTTACGAGCCATATATTACTGATTTGACCTGCGACCATCTATTGAAGATTCTTTTGACTACAGCTTATTTGCTGCTGCCACAAATCAGCTACAATCCTATTCAATGAAAAATTGTCTCCGAGAGGCATCAAATCTGCTTGAAATGATACGTGGCTATCAGCACCATTATTCAACACACATGCTCGACAGTGCGCAGACGCCTGTGGCGTAGCCCTTGGCTCCTGAATCAGATGCAGTAGTTCCAACAAAAACTCTCCTGAACGGCACTGTGCCGAAAACTTCGCTACAGATCACCCTTGTCTTGCTTGTGCTTCTGGTAGACGCCGGTTTTGCAGCCAGGAAGCGGACAGCAGCAACTTCCAACTACTTTTAGAGTACTCAAACAACACAGTAAAACAGCATGCATCTTTTGCAGAACAGGAAAAACTCGACCGTGACAGGATTCGAACCTGCAATCTTCGGATCCGAAGTCCGACGCCTTATCCATTAGGCCACACGGTCACTGGCGCAATATACTTCTCCACACACACCTCATTTTCGACATTTGTACACTTGGCAGAATGAATTTCCCATCTTTGACGCAGTTCTCCATCTCAAATTTCAGTACTAAAAGTACGACGCTACTTCTTGCTGTGTCCCATCGCAAGTTACATTCAAGCCCTTATGACGCTGATCAAACAAGAGGTGGCAAATCAGCTTCAATCGCTTAGTGCCATCTCAGTCGCTTGCAGAAGGTACCTCACCCTATGTGATACAATGGCGAGTTGTCGCTATTACCAAAGCGGCGGCGGCGCCGACGACGACGACGACAATCGCGAGGGTCTTTATCAGGGGTAGAAAATACATCACAAGAACTAAGTATTTCACGTGGGCATTCTCCGGAGACTGCCAAAAGCAGCAGTTTCTGGTGCCCACTTTAATAGCACCATTCACACTATTCATTTGCGAGAGCATTTCTTAAATACCGCACCCATTCATAATTTTTTTATCCTTGACCGCTTTTTTCGAAAGGGCCACGGTGGGAGGGGCTGTTACAAAATTCATTTGCCTCCTGTGAGGATCGAACTCACGACCTCTGGTTTACTAGACCAGCGCTCTGCCACTGAGCTAAGGAGGCGCCTCCTAGCGCACTTTTCGGGTACTTTGTTCTTACAGACTAGTGAATCGGAGCCCTTCAGCTCGAAACGCACCGCATGAGCGACCATTATTTGCATTTAGTTAGCACAGCTGCTGCTTTCCTACACATCTCACACTATATCGATGTACAACTAAAATTCCAAAACAACACATTTATTTCATTTCAGAGTCACTTTCAGCTTCAAATACCGTTCCTCTGATATTCATACGAAGCTAGGCATCGTCGTAACCCGTTACGTTCATTACGCAAGGCTCACGAGAGGGGCGCATGTTGGATCCGCGTAGACACAAAATCTTGCGCCGCCCAGCGTGGGGCTCGAACCCACGACCCTGAGATTAAGAGTCTCATGCTCTACCGACAGAGCTAGCCGTGCTGCACGCAACGCGTTACGAGCCATATATTACTGATTTGACCTGCGACCATCTATTGAAGATTCTTTTGACTACAGCTTATTTGCTGCTGCCACAAATCAGCTACAATCCTATTCAATGAAAAATTGTCTCCGAAAGGCATCAAATCTGCTTGAAATGATACGTGGCTATCAGCACCATTATTCAACACACATGCTCGACAGTGCGCAGACGCCTCTGGCGTAGCCCTTGGCTCCTGAATCAGATGCAGTAGTTCCAACAAAAACTCTCCTGAACGGCACTGTGCCGAAAACTTCGCTACAGATCACCCTTGTCTTGCTTGTGCTTCTGGTAGACGCCGGTTTTGCAGCCAGGAAGCGGACAGCAGCAACTTCCAACTAGTTTTAGAGTACTCAAACAACACAGTAAAACAGCATGCATCTTTTGCAGAACAGGAAAAACTCGACCGTGACAGGATTCGAACCTGCAATCTTCGGATCCGAAGTCCGACGCCTTATCCATTAGGCCACACGGTCACTGGCGCAATATACTTCTCCACACACACCTCATTTTCGACATTTGTACACTTGGCAGAATGAATTTCCCATCTTTGACGCAGTTCTCCATCTCAAATTTCAGTACTAAAAGTACGACGCTACTTCTTGCTGTGTCCCATCGCAAGTTACATTCAAGCCCTTATGACGCTGATCAAACAAGAGGTGGCAAATCAGCTTCAATCGCTTAGTGCCATCTCAGTCGCTTGCAGAAGGTACCTCACCCTATGTGATACAATGGCGAGTTGTCGCTATTACCAAAGCGGCGGCGGCGCCGACGAAACGACGACGACGACGACAATCGCGAGGGTCTTTATCAGGGGTAGAAAATACATCACAAGAACTAAGTATTTCACGTCGGCATTCTCCGGAGACTGCCAAAAGCAGCAGTTTCTGGTGCCCACTTTAATAGCACCATTCACACTATTCATTTGCGAGAGCATTTCTGAAATACCGCACCCATTCATAATTTTTTTATCCTTGACCGCTTTTTTCGAAAGGGCCACGGTGGGAGGGGCTGTTACAAAATTCATTTGCCTCCTGTGAGGATCGAACTCACGACCTCTGGTTTACTAGACCAGCGCTCTGCCACTGAGCTAAGGAGGCGCCTCCTAGCGCACTTTTCGGGTACTTTGTTCTTACAGACTAGTGAATCGGAGCCCTTCAGCTCGAAACGCACCGCATGAGCGACCATTATTTGCATTTAGTTAGCACAGCTGCTGCTTTCCTACACATCTCACACTATATCGATGTACAACTAAAATTCCAAAACAACACATTTATTTCATTTCAGAGTCACTTTCAGCTTCAAATACCGTTCCTCTGATATTCATACGAAGCTAGGCATCGTCGTAACCCGTTACGTTCATTACGCAAGGCTCACGAGAGGGGCGCATGTTGGATCCGCGTAGACACAAAATTTTGCGCCGCCCAGCGTGGGGCTCGAACCCACGACCCTGAGATTAAGAGTCTCATGCTCTACCGACAGAGCTAGCCGTGCTGCACGCAACGCGTTACGAGCCATATATTACTGATTTGACCTGCGACCATCTATTGAAGATTCTTTTGACTACAGCTTATTTGCTGCTGCCACAAATCAGCTACAATCCTATTCAATGAAAAATTGTCTCCGAAAGGCATCAAATCTGCTTGAAATGATACGTGGCTATCAGCACCATTATTCAACACACATGCTCGACAGTGCGCAGACGCCTGTGGCGTAGCCCTTGGCTCCTGAATCAGATGCAGTAGTTCCAACAAAAACTCTCCTGAACGGCACTGTGCCGAAAACTTCGCTACAGATCACCCTTGTCTTGCTTGTGCTTCTGGTAGACGCCGGTTTTGCAGCCAGGAAGCGGACAGCAGCAACTTCCAACTACTTTTAGAGTACTCAAACAACACAGTAAAACAGCATGCATCTTTTGCAGAACAGGAAAAACTCGACCGTGACAGGATTCGAACCTGCAATCTTCGGATCCGAAGTCCGACGCCTTATCCATTAGGCCACACGGTCACTGGCGCAATATACTTCTCCACACACACCTCATTTTCGACATTTGTACACTTGACAGAATGAATTTCCCATCTTTGACGCAGTTCTCCATCTCAAATTTCAGTACTAAAAGTACGACGCTACTTCTTGCTGTGTCCCATCGCAAGTTACATTCAAGCCCTTATGACGCTGATCAAACAAGAGGTGGCAAATCAGCTTCAATCGCTTAGTGCCATCTCAGTCGCTTGCAGAAGGTACCTCACCCTATGTGATACAATGGCGAGTTGTCGCTATTACCAAAGCGGCGGCGGCGCCGACGACGACGACGACGACGACGACGACGACAATCGCGAGGGTCTTTATCAGGGGTAGAAAATACATCACAAGAACTAAGTATTTCACGTCGGCATTCTCCGGAGACTGCCAAAAGCAGCAGTTTCTGGTGCCCACTTTAATAGCACCATTCACACTATTCATTTGCGAGAGCATTTCTGAAATACCGCACCCATTCATAATTTTTTTATCCTTGACCGCTTTTTTCGAAAGGGCCACGGTGGGAGGGGCTGTTACAAAATTCATTTGCCTCCTGTGAGGATCGAACTCACGACCTCTGGTTTACTAGACCAGCGCTCTGCCACTGAGCTAAGGAGGCGCCTCCTAGCGCACTTTTCGGGTACTTTGTTCTTACAGACTAGTGAATCGGAGCCCTTCAGCTCGAAACGCACCGCATGAGCGACCATTATTTGCATTTAGTTAGCACAGCTGCTGCTTTCCTACACATCTCACACTATATCGATGTACAACTAAAATTCCAAAACAACACATTTATTTCATTTCAGAGTCACTTTCAGCTTCAAATACCGTTCCTCTGATATTCATACGAAGCTAGGCATCGTCGTAACCCGTTACGTTCATTACGCAAGGCTCACGAGAGGGGCGCATGTTGGATCCGCGTAGACACAAAATCTTGCGCCGCCCAGCGTGGGGCTCGAACCCACGACCCTGAGATTAAGAGTCTCATGCTCTACCGACAGAGCTAGCCGTGCTGCACGCAACGCGTTACGAGCCATATATTACTGATTTGACCTGCGACCATCTATTGAAGATTCTTTTGACTACAGCTTATTTGCTGCTGCCACAAATCAGCTACAATCCTATTCAATGAAAAATTGTCTCCGAAAGGCATCAAATCTGCTTGAAATGATACGTGGCTATCAGCACCATTATTCAACACACATGCTCGACAGTGCGCAGACGCCTGTGGCGTAGCCCTTGGCTCCTGAATCAGATGCAGTAGTTCCAACAAAAACTCTCCTGAACGGCACTGTGCCGAAAACTTCGCTACAGATCACCCTTGTCTTGCTTGTGCTTCTGGTAGACGCCGGTTTTGCAGCCAGGAAGCGGACAGCAGCAACTTCCAACTACTTTTAGAGTACTCAAACAACACAGTAAAACAGCATGCATCTTTTGCAGAACAGGAAAAACTCGACCGTGACAGGATTCGAACCTGCAATCTTCGGATCCGAAGTCCGACGCCTTATCCATTAGGCCACACGGTCACTGGCGCAATATACTTCTCCACACACACCTCATTTTCGACATTTGTACACTTGGCAGAATGAATTTCCCATCTTTGACGCAGTTCTCCATCTCAAATTTCAGTACTAAAAGTACGACGCTACTTCTTGCTGTGTCCCATCGCAAGTTACATTCAAGCCCTTATGACGCTGATCAAACAAGAGGTGGCAAATCAGCTTCAATCGCTTAGTGCCATCTCAGTCGCTTGCAGAAGGTACCTCACCCTATGTGATACAATGGCGAGTTGTCGCTATTACCAAAGCGGCGGCGGCGCCGCCGCCGCCGCCGACGACGACGACGACGACAATCGCGAGGGTCTTTATCAGGGGTAGAAAATACATCACAAGAACTAAGTATTTCACGTGGGCATTCTCCGGAGACTGCCAAAAGCAGCAGTTTCTGGTGCCCACTTTAATAGCACCATTCACACTATTCATTTGCGAGACCATTTCTTAAATACCGCACCCATTCATAATTTTTTTATCCTTGACCGCTTTTTTCGAAAGGGCCACGGTGGGAGGGGCTGTTACAAAATTCATTTGCCTCCTGTGAGGATCGAACTCACGACCTCTGGTTTACTAGACCAGCGCTCTGCCACTGAGCTAAGGAGGCGCCTCCTAGCGCACTTTTCGGGTACTTTGTTCTTACAGACTAGTGAATCGGAGCCCTTCAGCTCGAAACGCACCGCATGAGCGACCATTATTTGCATTTAGTTAGCACAGCTGCTGCTTTCCTACACATCTCACACTATATCGATGTACAACTAAAATTCCAAAACAACACATTTATTTCATTTCAGAGTCACTTTCAGCTTCAAATACCGTTCCTCTGATATTCATACGAAGCTAGGCATCGTCGTAACCCGTTACGTTCATTACGCAAGGCTCACGAGAGGGGCGCATGTTGGATCCGCGTAGACACAAAATCTTGCGCCGCCCAGCGTGGGGCTCGAACCCACGACCCTGAGATTAAGAGTCTCATGCTCTACCGACAGAGCTAGCCGTGCTGCACGCAACGCGTTACGAGCCATATATTACTGATTTGACCTGCGACCATCTATTGAAGATTCTTTTGACTACAGCTTATTTGCTGCTGCCACAAATCAGCTACAATCCTATTCAATGAAAAATTGTCTCCGAAAGGCATCAAATCTGCTTGAAATGATACGTGGCTATCAGCACCATTATTCAACACACATGCTCGACAGTGCGCAGACGCCTGTGGCGTAGCCCTTGGCTCCTGAATCAGATGCAGTAGTTCCAACAAAAACTCTCCTGAACGGCACTGTGCCGAAAACTTCGCTACAGATCACCCTTGTCTTGCTTGTGCTTCTGGTAGACGCCGGTTTTGCAGCCAGGAAGCGGACAGCAGCAACTTCCAACTAGTTTTAGAGTACTCAAACAACACAGTAAAACAGCATGCATCTTTTGCAGAACAGGAAAAACTCGACCGTGACAGGATTCGAACCTGCAATCTTCGGATCCGAAGTCCGACGCCTTATCCATTAGGCCACACGGTCACTGGCGCAATATACTTCTCCACACACACCTCATTTTCGACATTTGTACACTTGGCAGAATGAATTTCCCATCTTTGACGCAGTTCTCCATCTCAAATTTCAGTACTAAAAGTACGACGCTACTTCTTGCTGTGTCCCATCGCAAGTTACATTCAAGCCCTTATGACGCTGATCAAACAAGAGGTGGCAAATCAGCTTCAATCGCTTAGTGCCATCTCAGTCGCTTGCAGAAGGTACCTCACCCTATGTGATACAATGGCGAGTTGTCGCTATTACCAAAGCGGCGGCGGCGCCGACGACGACGACGACAATCGCGAGGGTCTTTATCAGGGGTAGAAAATACATCACAAGAACTAAGTATTTCACGTGGGCATTCTCCGGAGACTGCCAAAAGCAGCAGTTTCTGGTGCCCACTTTAATAGCACCATTCACACTATTCATTTGCGAGAGCATTTCTTAAATACCGCACCCATTCATAATTTTTTTATCCTTGACCGCTTTTTTCGAAAGGGCCACGGTGGGAGGGGCTGTTACAAAATTCATTTGCCTCCTGTGAGGATCGAACTCACGACCTCTGGTTTACTAGACCAGCGCTCTGCCACTGAGCTAAGGAGGCGCCTCCTAGCGCACTTTTCGGGTACTTTGTTCTTACAGACTAGTGAATCGGAGCCCTTCAGCTCGAAACGCACCGCATGAGCGACCATTATTTGCATTTAGTTAGCACAGCTGCTGCTTTCCTACACATCTCACACTATATCGATGTACAACTAAAATTCCAAAACAACACATTTATTTCATTTCAGAGTCACTTTCAGCTTCAAATACCGTTCCTCTGATATTCATACGAAGCTAGGCATCGTCGTAACCCGTTACGTTCATTACGCAAGGCTCACGAGAGGGGCGCATGTTGGATCCGCGTAGACACAAAATCTTGCGCCGCCCAGCGTGGGGCTCGAACCCACGACCCTGAGATTAAGAGTCTCATGCTCTACCGACAGAGCTAGCCGTGCTGCACGCAACGCGTTACGAGCCATATATTACTGATTTGACCTGCGACCATCTATTGAAGATTCTTTTGACTACAGCTTATTTGCTGCTGCCACAAATCAGCTACAATCCTATTCAATGAAAAATTGTCTCCGAAAGGCATCAAATCTGCTTGAAATGATACGTGGCTATCAGCACCATTATTCAACACACATGCTCGACAGTGCGCAGACGCCTCTGGCGTAGCCCTTGGCTCCTGAATCAGATGCAGTAGTTCCAACAAAAACTCTCCTGAACGGCACTGTGCCGAAAACTTCGCTACAGATCACCCTTGTCTTGCTTGTGCTTCTGGTAGACGCCGGTTTTGCAGCCAGGAAGCGGACAGCAGCAACTTCCAACTAGTTTTAGAGTACTCAAACAACACAGTAAAACAGCATGCATCTTTTGCAGAACAGGAAAAACTCGACCGTGACAGGATTCGAACCTGCAATCTTCGGATCCGAAGTCCGACGCCTTATCCATTAGGCCACACGGTCACTGGCGCAATATACTTCTCCACACACACCTCATTTTCGACATTTGTACACTTGGCAGAATGAATTTCCCATCTTTGACGCAGTTCTCCATCTCAAATTTCAGTACTAAAAGTACGACGCTACTTCTTGCTGTGTCCCATCGCAAGTTACATTCAAGCCCTTATGACGCTGATCAAACAAGAGGTGGCAAATCAGCTTCAATCGCTTAGTGCCATCTCAGTCGCTTGCAGAAGGTACCTCACCCTATGTGATACAATGGCGAGTTGTCGCTATTACCAAAGCGGCGGCGGCGCCGACGAAACGACGACGACGACGACAATCGCGAGGGTCTTTATCAGGGGTAGAAAATACATCACAAGAACTAAGTATTTCACGTCGGCATTCTCCGGAGACTGCCAAAAGCAGCAGTTTCTGGTGCCCACTTTAATAGCACCATTCACACTATTCATTTGCGAGAGCATTTCTGAAATACCGCACCCATTCATAATTTTTTTATCCTTGACCGCTTTTTTCGAAAGGGCCACGGTGGGAGGGGCTGTTACAAAATTCATTTGCCTCCTGTGAGGATCGAACTCACGACCTCTGGTTTACTAGACCAGCGCTCTGCCACTGAGCTAAGGAGGCGCCTCCTAGCGCACTTTTCGGGTACTTTGTTCTTACAGACTAGTGAATCGGAGCCCTTCAGCTCGAAACGCACCGCATGAGCGACCATTATTTGCATTTAGTTAGCACAGCTGCTGCTTTCCTACACATCTCACACTATATCGATGTACAACTAAAATTCCAAAACAACACATTTATTTCATTTCAGAGTCACTTTCAGCTTCAAATACCGTTCCTCTGATATTCATACGAAGCTAGGCATCGTCGTAACCCGTTACGTTCATTACGCAAGGCTCACGAGAGGGGCGCATGTTTGATCCGCGTAGACACAAAATTTTGCGCCGCCCAGCGTGGGGCTCGAACCCACGACCCTGAGATTAAGAGTCTCATGCTCTACCGACAGAGCTAGCCGTGCTGCACGCAACGCGTTACGAGCCATATATTACTGATTTGACCTGCGACCATCTATTGAAGATTCTTTTGACTACAGCTTATTTGCTGCTGCCACAAATCAGCTACAATCCTATTCAATGAAAAATTGTCTCCGAAAGGCATCAAATCTGCTTGAAATGATACGTGGCTATCAGCACCATTATTCAACACACATGCTCGACAGTGCGCAGACGCCTGTGGCGTAGCCCTTGGCTCCTGAATCAGATGCAGTAGTTCCAACAAAAACTCTCCTGAACGGCACTGTGCCGAAAACTTCGCTACAGATCACCCTTGTCTTGCTTGTGCTTCTGGTAGACGCCGGTTTTGCAGCCAGGAAGCGGACAGCAGCAACTTCCAACTACTTTTAGAGTACTCAAACAACACAGTAAAACAGCATGCATCTTTTGCAGAACAGGAAAAACTCGACCGTGACAGGATTCGAACCTGCAATCTTCGGATCCGAAGTCCGACGCCTTATCCATTAGGCCACACGGTCACTGGCGCAATATACTTCTCCACACACACCTCATTTTCGACATTTGTACACTTGACAGAATGAATTTCCCATCTTTGACGCAGTTCTCCATCTCAAATTTCAGTACTAAAAGTACGACGCTACTTCTTGCTGTGTCCCATCGCAAGTTACATTCAAGCCCTTATGACGCTGATCAAACAAGAGGTGGCAAATCAGCTTCAATCGCTTAGTGCCATCTCAGTCGCTTGCAGAAGGTACCTCACCCTATGTGATACAATGGCGAGTTGTCGCTATTACCAAAGCGGCGGCGGCGCCGACGACGACGACGACGACGACGACGACGACAATCGCGAGGGTCTTTATCAGGGGTAGAAAATACATCACAAGAACTAAGTATTTCACGTCGGCATTCTCCGGAGACTGCCAAAAGCAGCAGTTTCTGGTGCCCACTTTAATAGCACCATTCACACTATTCATTTGCGAGAGCATTTCTGAAATACCGCACCCATTCATAATTTTTTTATCCTTGACCGCTTTTTTCGAAAGGGCCACGGTGGGAGGGGCTGTTACAAAATTCATTTGCCTCCTGTGAGGATCGAACTCACGACCTCTGGTTTACTAGACCAGCGCTCTGCCACTGAGCTAAGGAGGCGCCTCCTAGCGCACTTTTCGGGTACTTTGTTCTTACAGACTAGTGAATCGGAGCCCTTCAGCTCGAAACGCACCGCATGAGCGACCATTATTTGCATTTAGTTAGCACAGCTGCTGCTTTCCTACACATCTCACACTATATCGATGTACAACTAAAATTCCAAAACAACACATTTATTTCATTTCAGAGTCACTTTCAGCTTCAAATACCGTTCCTCTGATATTCATACGAAGCTAGGCATCGTCGTAACCCGTTACGTTCATTACGCAAGGCTCACGAGAGGGGCGCATGTTGGATCCGCGTAGACACAAAATCTTGCGCCGCCCAGCGTGGGGCTCGAACCCACGACCCTGAGATTAAGAGTCTCATGCTCTACCGACAGAGCTAGCCGTGCTGCACGCAACGCGTTACGAGCCATATATTACTGATTTGACCTGCGACCATCTATTGAAGATTCTTTTGACTACAGCTTATTTGCTGCTGCCACAAATCAGCTACAATCCTATTCAATGAAAAATTGTCTCCGAAAGGCATCAAATCTGCTTGAAATGATACGTGGCTATCAGCACCATTATTCAACACACATGCTCGACAGTGCGCAGACGCCTGTGGCGTAGCCCTTGGCTCCTGAATCAGATGCAGTAGTTCCAACAAAAACTCTCCTGAACGGCACTGTGCCGAAAACTTCGCTACAGATCACCCTTGTCTTGCTTGTGCTTCTGGTAGACGCCGGTTTTGCAGCCAGGAAGCGGACAGCAGCAACTTCCAACTACTTTTAGAGTACTCAAACAACACAGTAAAACAGCATGCATCTTTTGCAGAACAGGAAAAACTCGACCGTGACAGGATTCGAACCTGCAATCTTCGGATCCGAAGTCCGACGCCTTATCCATTAGGCCACACGGTCACTGGCGCAATATACTTCTCCACACACACCTCATTTTCGACATTTGTACACTTGGCAGAATGAATTTCCCATCTTTGACGCAGTTCTCCATCTCAAATTTCAGTACTAAAAGTACGACGCTACTTCTTGCTGTGTCCCATCGCAAGTTACATTCAAGCCCTTATGACGCTGATCAAACAAGAGGTGGCAAATCAGCTTCAATCGCTTAGTGCCATCTCAGTCGCTTGCAGAAGGTACCTCACCCTATGTGATACAATGGCGAGTTGTCGCTATTACCAAAGCGGCGGCGGCGCCGCCGCCGCCGCCGCCGACGACGACGACAATCGCGAGGGTCTTTATCAGGGGTAGAAAATACATCACAAGAACTAAGTATTTCACGTGGGCATTCTCCGGAGACTGCCAAAAGCAGCAGTTTCTGGTGCCCACTTTAATAGCACCATTCACACTATTCATTTGCGAGAGCATTTCTTAAATACCGCACCCATTCATAATTTTTTTATCCTTGACCGCTTTTTTCGAAAGGGCCACGGTGGGAGGGGCTGTTACAAAATTCATTTGCCTCCTGTGAGGATCGAACTCACGACCTCTGGTTTACTAGACCAGCGCTCTGCCACTGAGCTAAGGAGGCGCCTCCTAGCGCACTTTTCGGGTACTTTGTTCTTACAGACTAGTGAATCGGAGCCCTTCAGCTCGAAACGCACCGCATGAGCGACCATTATTTGCATTTAGTTAGCACAGCTGCTGCTTTCCTACACATCTCACACTATATCGATGTACAACTAAAATTCCAAAACAACACATTTATTTCATTTCAGAGTCACTTTCAGCTTCAAATACCGTTCCTCTGATATTCATACGAAGCTAGGCATCGTCGTAACCCGTTACGTTCATTACGCAAGGCTCACGAGAGGGGCGCATGTTGGATCCGCGTAGACACAAAATCTTGCGCCGCCCAGCGTGGGGCTCGAACCCACGACCCTGAGATTAAGAGTCTCATGCTCTACCGACAGAGCTAGCCGTGCTGCACGCAACGCGTTACGAGCCATATATTACTGATTTGACCTGCGACCATCTATTGAAGATTCTTTTGACTACAGCTTATTTGCTGCTGCCACAAATCAGCTACAATCCTATTCAATGAAAAATTGTCTCCGAAAGGCATCAAATCTGCTTGAAATGATACGTGGCTATCAGCACCATTATTCAACACACATGCTCGACAGTGCGCAGACGCCTGTGGCGTAGCCCTTGGCTCCTGAATCAGATGCAGTAGTTCCAACAAAAACTCTCCTGAACGGCACTGTGCCGAAAACTTCGCTACAGATCACCCTTGTCTTGCTTGTGCTTCTGGTAGACGCCGGTTTTGCAGCCAGGAAGCGGACAGCAGCAACTTCCAACTAGTTTTAGAGTACTCAAACAACACAGTAAAACAGCATGCATCTTTTGCAGAACAGGAAAAACTCGACCGTGACAGGATTCGAACCTGCAATCTTCGGATCCGAAGTCCGACGCCTTATCCATTAGGCCACACGGTCACTGGCGCAATATACTTCTCCACACACACCTCATTTTCGACATTTGTACACTTGGCAGAATGAATTTCCCATCTTTGACGCAGTTCTCCATCTCAAATTTCAGTACTAAAAGTACGACGCTACTTCTTGCTGTGTCCCATCGCAAGTTACATTCAAGCCCTTATGACGCTGATCAAACAAGAGGTGGCAAATCAGCTTCAATCGCTTAGTGCCATCTCAGTCGCTTGCAGAAGGTACCTCACCCTATGTGATACAATGGCGAGTTGTCGCTATTACCAAAGCGGCGGCGGCGCCGCCGCCGCCGACGACGACGACGACGACGACGACAATCGCGAGGGTCTTTATCAGGGGTAGAAAATACATCACAAGAACTAAGTATTTCACGTGGGCATTCTCCGGAGACTGCCAAAAGCAGCAGTTTCTGGTGCCCACTTTAATAGCACCATTCACACTATTCATTTGCGAGAGCATTTCTTAAATACCGCACCCATTCATAATTTTTTTATCCTTGACCGCTTTTTTCGAAAGGGCCACGGTGGGAGGGGCTGTTACAAAATTCATTTGCCTCCTGTGAGGATCGAACTCACGACCTCTGGTTTACTAGACCAGCGCTCTGCCACTGAGCTAAGGAGGCGCCTCCTAGCGCACTTTTCGGGTACTTTGTTCTTACAGACTAGTGAATCGGAGCCCTTCAGCTCGAAACGCACCGCATGAGCGACCATTATTTGCATTTAGTTAGCACAGCTGCTGCTTTCCTACACATCTCACACTATATCGATGTACAACTAAAATTCCAAAACAACACATTTATTTCATTTCAGAGTCACTTTCAGCTTCAAATACCGTTCCTCTGATATTCATACGAAGCTAGGCATCGTCGTAACCCGTTACGTTCATTACGCAAGGCTCACGAGAGGGGCGCATGTTGGATCCGCGTAGACACAAAATCTTGCGCCGCCCAGCGTGGGGCTCGAACCCACGACCCTGAGATTAAGAGTCTCATGCTCTACCGACAGAGCTAGCCGTGCTGCACGCAACGCGTTACGAGCCATATATTACTGATTTGACCTGCGACCATCTATTGAAGATTCTTTTGACTACAGCTTATTTGCTGCTGCCACAAATCAGCTACAATCCTATTCAATGAAAAATTGTCTCCGAAAGGCATCAAATCTGCTTGAAATGATACGTGGCTATCAGCACCATTATTCAACACACATGCTCGACAGTGCGCAGACGCCTGTGGCGTAGCCCTTGGCTCCTGAATCAGATGCAGTAGTTCCAACAAAAACTCTCCTGAACGGCACTGTGCCGAAAACTTCGCTACAGATCACCCTTGTCTTGCTTGTGCTTCTGGTAGACGCCGGTTTTGCAGCCAGGAAGCGGACAGCAGCAACTTCCAACTAGTTTTAGAGTACTCAAACAACACAGTAAAACAGCATGCATCTTTTGCAGAACAGGAAAAACTCGACCGTGACAGGATTCGAACCTGCAATCTTCGGATCCGAAGTCCGACGCCTTATCCATTAGGCCACACGGTCACTGGCGCAATATACTTCTCCACACACACCTCATTTTCGACATTTGTACACTTGGCAGAATGAATTTCCCATCTTTGACGCAGTTCTCCATCTCAAATTTCAGTACTAAAAGTACGACGCTACTTCTTGCTGTGTCCCATCGCAAGTTACATTCAAGCCCTTATGACGCTGATCAAACAAGAGGTGGCAAATCAGCTTCAATCGCTTAGTGCCATCTCAGTCGCTTGCAGAAGGTACCTCACCCTATGTGATACAATGGCGAGTTGTCGCTATTACCAAAGCGGCGGCGGCGCCGACGACGACGACGACGACGACGACGACAATCGCGAGGGTCTTTATCAGGGGTAGAAAATACATCACAAGAACTAAGTATTTCACGTCGGCATTCTCCGGAGACTGCCAAAAGCAGCAGTTTCTGGTGCCCACTTTAATAGCACCATTCACACTATTCATTTGCGAGAGCATTTCTGAAATACCGCACCCATTCATAATTTTTTTATCCTTGACCGCTTTTTTCGAAAGGGCCACGGTGGGAGGGGCTGTTACAAAATTCATTTGCCTCCTGTGAGGATCGAACTCACGACCTCTGGTTTACTAGACCAGCGCTCTGCCACTGAGCTAAGGAGGCGCCTCCTAGCGCACTTTTCGGGTACTTTGTTCTTACAGACTAGTGAATCGGAGCCCTTCAGCTCGAAACGCACCGCATGAGCGACCATTATTTGCATTTAGTTAGCACAGCTGCTGCTTTCCTACACATCTCACACTATATCGATGTACAACTAAAATTCCAAAACAACACATTTATTTCATTTCAGAGTCACTTTCAGCTTCAAATACCGTTCCTCTGATATTCATACGAAGCTAGGCATCGTCGTAACCCGTTACGTTCATTACGCAAGGCTCACGAGAGGGGCGCATGTTGGATCCGCGTAGACACAAAATCTTGCGCCGCCCAGCGTGGGGCTCGAACCCACGACCCTGAGATTAAGAGTCTCATGCTCTACCGACAGAGCTAGCCGTGCTGCACGCAACGCGTTACGAGCCATATATTACTGATTTGACCTGCGACCATCTATTGAAGATTCTTTTGACTACAGCTTATTTGCTGCTGCCACAAATCAGCTACAATCCTATTCAATGAAAAATTGTCTCCGAAAGGCATCAAATCTGCTTGAAATGATACGTGGCTATCAGCACCATTATTCAACACACATGCTCGACAGTGCGCAGACGCCTGTGGCGTAGCCCTTGGCTCCTGAATCAGATGCAGTAGTTCCAACAAAAACTCTCCTGAACGGCACTGTGCCGAAAACTTCGCTACAGATCACCCTTGTCTTGCTTGTGCTTCTGGTAGACGCCGGTTTTGCAGCCAGGAAGCGGACAGCAGCAACTTCCAACTACTTTTAGAGTACTCAAACAACACAGTAAAACAGCATGCATCTTTTGCAGAACAGGAAAAACTCGACCGTGACAGGATTCGAACCTGCAATCTTCGGATCCGAAGTCCGACGCCTTATCCATTAGGCCACACGGTCACTGGCGCAATATACTTCTCCACACACACCTCATTTTCGACATTTGTACACTTGACAGAATGAATTTCCCATCTTTGACGCAGTTCTCCATCTCAAATTTCAGTACTAAAAGTACGACGCTACTTCTTGCTGTGTCCCATCGCAAGTTACATTCAAGCCCTTATGACGCTGATCAAACAAGAGGTGGCAAATCAGCTTCAATCGCTTAGTGCCATCTCAGTCGCTTGCAGAAGGTACCTCACCCTATGTGATACAATGGCGAGTTGTCGCTATTACCAAAGCGGCGGCGGCGCCGACGACGACGACGACGACGACGACGACGACGACGACAATCGCGAGGGTCTTTATCAGGGGTAGAAAATACATCACAAGAACTAAGTATTTCACGTCGGCATTCTCCGGAGACTGCCAAAAGCAGCAGTTTCTGGTGCCCACTTTAATAGCACCATTCACACTATTCATTTGCGAGAGCATTTCTGAAATACCGCACCCATTCATAATTTTTTTATCCTTGACCGCTTTTTTCGAAAGGGCCACGGTGGGAGGGGCTGTTACAAAATTCATTTGCCTCCTGTGAGGATCGAACTCACGACCTCTGGTTTACTAGACCAGCGCTCTGCCACTGAGCTAAGGAGGCGCCTCCTAGCGCACTTTTCGGGTACTTTGTTCTTACAGACTAGTGAATCGGAGCCCTTCAGCTCGAAACGCACCGCATGAGCGACCATTATTTGCATTTAGTTAGCACAGCTGCTGCTTTCCTACACATCTCACACTATATCGATGTACAACTAAAATTCCAAAACAACACATTTATTTCATTTCAGAGTCACTTTCAGCTTCAAATACCGTTCCTCTGATATTCATACGAAGCTAGGCATCGTCGTAACCCGTTACGTTCATTACGCAAGGCTCACGAGAGGGGCGCATGTTGGATCCGCGTAGACACAAAATCTTGCGCCGCCCAGCGTGGGGCTCGAACCCACGACCCTGAGATTAAGAGTCTCATGCTCTACCGACTGAGCTAGCCGTGCTGCACGCAACGCGTTACGAGCCATATATTACTGATTTGACCTGCGACCATCTATTGAAGATTCTTTTGACTACAGCTTATTTGCTGCTGCCACAAATCAGCTACAATCCTATTCAATGAAAAATTGTCTCCGAAAGGCATCAAATCTGCTTGAAATGATACGTGGCTATCAGCACCATTATTCAACACACATGCTCGACAGTGCGCAGACGCCTGTGGCGTAGCCCTTGGCTCCTGAATCAGATGCAGTAGTTCCAACAAAAACTCTCCTGAACGGCACTGTGCCGAAAACTTCGCTACAGATCACCCTTGTCTTGCTTGTGCTTCTGGTAGACGCCGGTTTTGCAGCCAGGAAGCGGACAGCAGCAACTTCCAACTAGTTTTAGAGTACTCAAACAACACAGTAAAACAGCATGCATCTTTTGCAGAACAGGAAAAACTCGACCGTGACAGGATTCGAACCTGCAATCTTCGGATCCGAAGTCCGACGCCTTATCCATTAGGCCACACGGTCACTGGCGCAATATACTTCTCCACACACACCTCATTTTCGACATTTGTACACTTGGCAGAATGAATTTCCCATCTTTGACGCAGTTCTCCATCTCAAATTTCAGTACTAAAAGTACGACGCTACTTCTTGCTGTGTCCCATCGCAAGTTACATTCAAGCCCTTATGACGCTGATCAAACAAGAGGTGGCAAATCAGCTTCAATCGCTTAGTGCCATCTCAGTCGCTTGCAGAAGGTACCTCACCCTATGTGATACAATGGCGAGTTGTCGCTATTACCAAAGCGGCGGCGGCGCCGCCGCCGCCGACGACGACGACGACGACGACAATCGCGAGGGTCTTTATCAGGGGTAGAAAATACATCACAAGAACTAAGTATTTCACGTCGGCATTCTCCGGAGACTGCCAAAAGCTGCAGATTCTGGTGCCCACTTTAATAGCACCATTCACACTATTCATTTGCGAGAGCATTTCTTAAATACCGCACCCATTCATAATTTTTTTATCCTTGACCGCTTTTTTCGAAAGGGCCACGGTGGGAGGGGCTGTTACAAAATTCATTTGCCTCCTGTGAGGATCGAACTCACGACCTCTGGTTTACTAGACCAGCGCTCTGCCACTGAGCTAAGGAGGCGCCTCCTAGCGCACTTTTCGGGTACTTTGTTCTTACAGACTAGTGAATCGGAGCCCTTCAGCTCGAAACGCACCGCATGAGCGACCATTATTTGCATTTAGTTAGCACAGCTGCTGCTTTCCTACACATCTCACACTATATCGATGTACAACTAAAATTCCAAAACAACACATTTATTTCATTTCAGAGTCACTTTCAGCTTCAAATACCGTTCCTCTGATATTCATACGAAGCTAGGCATCGTCGTAACCCGTTACGTTCATTACGCAAGGCTCACGAGAGGGGCGCATGTTGGATCCGCGTAGACACAAAATCTTGCGCCGCCCAGCGTGGGGCTCGAACCCACGACCCTGAGATTAAGAGTCTCATGCTCTACCGACAGAGCTAGCCGTGCTGCACGCAACGCGTTACGAGCCATATATTACTGATTTGACCTGCGACCATCTATTGAAGATTCTTTTGACTACAGCTTATTTGCTGCTGCCACAAATCAGCTACAATCCTATTCAATGAAAAATTGTCTCCGAAAGGCATCAAATCTGCTTGAAATGATACGTGGCTATCAGCACCATTATTCAACACACATGCTCGACAGTGCGCAGACGCCTGTGGCGTAGCCCTTGGCTCCTGAATCAGATGCAGTAGTTCCAACAAAAACTCTCCTGAACGGCACTGTGCCGAAAACTTCGCTACAGATCACCCTTGTCTTGCTTGTGCTTCTGGTAGACGCCGGTTTTGCAGCCAGGAAGCGGACAGCAGCAACTTCCAACTAGTTTTAGAGTACTCAAACAACACAGTAAAACAGCATGCATCTTTTGCAGAACAGGAAAAACTCGACCGTGACAGGATTCGAACCTGCAATCTTCGGATCCGAAGTCCGACGCCTTATCCATTAGGCCACACGGTCACTGGCGCAATATACTTCTCCACACACACCTCATTTTCGACATTTGTACACTTGGCAGAATGAATTTCCCATCTTTGACGCAGTTCTCCATCTCAAATTTCAGTACTAAAAGTACGACGCTACTTCTTGCTGTGTCCCATCGCAAGTTACATTCAAGCCCTTATGACGCTGATCAAACAAGAGGTGGCAAATCAGCTTCAATCGCTTAGTGCCATCTCAGTCGCTTGCAGAAGGTACCTCACCCTATGTGATACAATGGCGAGTTGTCGCTATTACCAAAGCGGCGGCGGCGCCGCCGCCGCCGCCGACGACGACGACAATCGCGAGGGTCTTTATCAGGGGTAGAAAATACATCACAAGAACTAAGTATTTCACGTCGGCATTCTCCGGAGACTGCCAAAAGCAGCAGTTTCTGGTGCCCACTTTAATAGCACCATTCACACTATTCATTTGCGAGAGCATTTCTGAAATACCGCACCCATTCATAATTTTTTTATCCTTGACCGCTTTTTTCGAAAGGGCCACGGTGGGAGGGGCTGTTACAAAATTCATTTGCCTCCTGTGAGGATCGAACTCACGACCTCTGGTTTACTAGACCAGCGCTCTGCCACTGAGCTAAGGAGGCGCCTCCTAGCGCACTTTTCGGGTACTTTGTTCTTACAGACTAGTGAATCGGAGCCCTTCAGCTCGAAACGCACCGCATGAGCGACCATTATTTGCATTTAGTTAGCACAGCTGCTGCTTTCCTACACATCTCACACTATATCGATGTACAACTAAAATTCCAAAACAACACATTTATTTCATTTCAGAGTCACTTTCAGCTTCAAATACCGTTCCTCTGATATTCATACGAAGCTAGGCATCGTCGTAACCCGTTACGTTCATTACGCACGGCTCACGAGAGGGGCGCATGTTGGATCCGCGTAGACACAAAATCTTGCGCCGCCCAGCGTGGGGCTCGAACCCACGACCCTGAGATTAAGAGTCTCATGCTCTACCGACAGAGCTAGCCGTGCTGCACGCAACGCGTTACGAGCCATATATTACTGATTTGACCTGCGACCATCTATTGAAGATTCTTTTGACTACAGCTTATTTGCTGCTGCCACAAATCAGCTACAATCCTATTCAATGAAAAATTGTCTCCGAAAGGCATCAAATCTGCTTGAAATGATACGTGGCTATCAGCACCATTATTCAACACACATGCTCGACAGTGCGCAGACGCCTGTGGCGTAGCCCTTGGCTCCTGAATCAGATGCAGTAGTTCCAACAAAAACTCTCCTGAACGGCACTGTGCCGAAAACTTCGCTACAGATCACCCTTGTCTTGCTTGTGCTTCTGGTAGACGCCGGTTTTGCAGCCAGGAAGCGGACAGCAGCAACTTCCAACTAGTTTTAGAGTACTCAAACAACACAGTAAAACAGCATGCATCTTTTGCAGAACAGGAAAAACTCGACCGTGACAGGATTCGAACCTGCAATCTTCGGATCCGAAGTCCGACGCCTTATCCATTAGGCCACACGGTCACTGGCGCAATATACTTCTCCACACACACCTCATTTTCGACATTTGTACACTTGGCAGAATGAATTTCCCATCTTTGACGCAGTTCTCCATCTCAAATTTCAGTACTAAAAGTACGACGCTACTTCTTGCTGTGTCCCATCGCAAGTTACATTCAAGCCCTTATGACGCTGATCAAACAAGAGGTGGCAAATCAGCTTCAATCGCTTAGTGCCATCTCAGTCGCTTGCAGAAGGTACCTCACCCTATGTGATACAATGGCGAGTTGTCGCTATTACCAAAGCGGCGGCGGCGCCGACGACGACGACGACAATCGCGAGGGTCTTTATCAGGGGTAGAAAATACATCACAAGAACTAAGTATTTCACGTCGGCATTCTCCGGAGACTGCCAAAAGCAGCAGTTTCTGGTGCCCACTTTAATAGCACCATTCACACTATTCATTTGCGAGAGCATTTCTTAAATACCGCACCCATTCATAATTTTTTTATCCTTGACCGCTTTTTTCGAAAGGGCCACGGTGGGAGGGGCTGTTACAAAATTCATTTGCCTCCTGTGAGGATCGAACTCACGACCTCTGGTTTACTAGACCAGCGCTCTGCCACTGAGCTAAGGAGGCGCCTCCTAGGGCACTTTTCGGGTACTTTGTTCTTACAGACTAGTGAATCGGAGCCCTTCAGCTCGAAACGCACCGCATGAGCGACCATTATTTGCATTTAGTTAGCACAGCTGCTGCTTTCCTACACATCTCACACTATATCGATGTACAACTAAAATTCCAAAACAACACATTTATTTCATTTCAGAGTCACTTTCAGCTTCAAATAACGTTCCTCTGATATTCATACGAAGCTAGGCATCGTCGTAACCCGTTACGTTCATTACGCAAGGCTCACGAGAGGGGCGCATGTTGGATCCGCGTAGACACAAAATTTTGCGCCGCCCAGCGTGGGGCTCGAACCCACGACCCTGAGATTAAGAGTCTCATGCTCTACCGACAGAGCTAGCCGTGCTGCACGCAACGCGTTACGAGCCATATATTACTGATTTGACCTGCGACCATCTATTGAAGATTCTTTTGACTACAGCTTATTTGCTGCTGCCACAAATCAGCTACAATCCTATTCAATGAAAAATTGTCTCCGAAAGGCATCAAATCTGCTTGAAATGATACGTGGCTATCAGCACCATTATTCAACACACATGCTCGACAGTGCGCAGACGCCTGTGGCGTAGCCCTTGGCTCCTGAATCAGATGCAGTAGTTCCAACAAAAACTCTCCTGAACGGCACTGTGCCGAAAACTTCGCTACAGATCACCCTTGTCTTGCTTGTGCTTCTGGTAGACGCCGGTTTTGCAGCCAGGAAGCGGACAGCAGCAACTTCCAACTAGTTTTAGAGTACTCAAACAACACAGTAAAACAGCATGCATCTTTTGCAGAACAGGAAAAACTCGACCGTGACAGGATTCGAACCTGCAATCTTCGGATCCGAAGTCCGACGCCTTATCCATTAGGCCACACGGTCACTGGCGCAATATACTTCTCCACACACACCTCATTTTCGACATTTGTACACTTGGCAGAATGAATTTCCCATCTTTGACGCAGTTCTCCATCTCAAATTTCAGTACTAAAAGTACGACGCTACTTCTTGCTGTGTCCCATCGCAAGTTACATTCAAGCCCTTATGACGCTGATCAAACAAGAGGTGGCAAATCAGCTTCAATCGCTTAGTGCCATCTCAGTCGCTTGCAGAAGGTACCTCACCCTATGTGATACAATGGCGAGTTGTCGCTATTACCAAAGCGGCGGCGGCGCCGACGACGACGACGACGACGACAATCGCGAGGGTCTTTATCAGGGGTAGAAAATACATCACAAGAACTAAGTATTTCACGTCGGCATTCTCCGGAGACTGCCAAAAGCAGCAGTTTCTGGTGCCCACTTTAATAGCACCATTCACACTATTCATTTGCGAGAGCATTTCTTAAATACCGCACCCATTCATAATTTTTTTATCCTTGACCGCTTTTTTCGAAAGGGCCACGGTGGGAGGGGCTGTTACAAAATTCATTTGCCTCCTGTGAGGATCGAACTCACGACCTCTGGTTTACTAGACCAGCGCTCTGCCACTGAGCTAAGGAGGCGCCTCCTAGGGCACTTTTCGGGTACTTTGTTCTTACAGACTAGTGAATCGGAGCCCTTCAGCTCGAAACGCACCGCATGAGCGACCATTATTTGCATTTAGTTAGCACAGCTGCTGCTTTCCTACACATCTCACACTATATCGATGTACAACTAAAATTCCAAAACAACACATTTATTTCATTTCAGAGTCACTTTCAGCTTCAAATAACGTTCCTCTGATATTCATACGAAGCTAGGCATCGTCGTAACCCGTTACGTTCATTACGCAAGGCTCACGAGAGGGGCGCATGTTGGATCCGCGTAGACACAAAATTTTGCGCCGCCCAGCGTGGGGCTCTAACCCACGACCCTGAGATTAAGAGTCTCATGCTCTACCGACAGAGCTAGCCGTGCTGCACGCAACGCGTTACGAGCCATATATTACTGATTTGACCTGCGACCATCTATTGAAGATTCTTTTGACTACAGCTTATTTGCTGCTGCCACAAATCAGCTACAATCCTATTCAATGAATAATTGTCTGCGAAAGGCATCAAATCTGCTTGAAATGATACGTGGCTATCAGCACCATTATTCAACACACATGCTCGACAGTGCGCAGACGCCTGTGGCGTAGCCCTTGGCTCCTGAATCAGATGCAGTAGTTCCAACAAAAACTCTCCTGAACGGCACTGTGCCGAAAACTTCGCTACAGATCACCCTTGTCTTGCTTGTGCTTCTGGTAGACGCCGGTTTTGCAGCCAGGAAGCGGACAGCAGCTACTTCCAACTACTTTTAGAGTACTCAAACAACACAGTAAAACAGCATGCATCTTTTGCAGAACAGGAAAAACTCGACCGTGACAGGATTCGAACCTGCAATCTTCGGATCCGAAGTCCGACGCCTTATCCATTAGGCCACACGGTCACTGGCGCAATATACTTCTCCACACACACCTCATTTTCGACATTTGTACACTTGGCAGAATGAATTTCCCATCTTTGACGCAGTTCTCCATCTCAAATTTCAGTACTAAAAGTACGACGCTACTTCTTGCTGTGTCCCATCGCAAGTTACATTCAAGCCCTTATGACGCTGATCAAACAAGAGGTGGCAAATCAGCTTCAATCGCTTAGTGCCATCTCAGTCGCTTGCAGAAGGTACCTCACCCTATGTGATACAATGGCGAGTTGTCGCTATTACCAAAGCGGCGGCGGCGCCGACGACGACGACGACGACGACAATCGCGAGGGTCTTTATCAGGGGTAGAAAATACATCACAAGAACTAAGTATTTCACGTCGGCATTCTCCGGAGACTGCCAAAAGCAGCAGTTTCTGGTGCCCACTTTAATAGCACCATTCACACTATTCATTTGCGAGAGCATTTCTTAAATACCGCACCCATTCATAATTTTTTTATCCTTGACCGCTTTTTTCGAAAGGGCCACGGTGGGAGGGGCTGTTACAAAATTCATTTGCCTCCTGTGAGGATCGAACTCACGACCTCTGGTTTACTAGACCAGCGCTCTGCCACTGAGCTAAGGAGGCGCCTCCTAGGGCACTTTTCGGGTACTTTGTTCTTACAGACTAGTGAATCGGAGCCCTTCAGCTCGAAACGCACCGCATGAGCGACCATTATTTGCATTTAGTTAGCACAGCTGCTGCTTTCCTACACATCTCACACTATATCGATGTACAACTAAAATTCCAAAACAACACATTTATTTCATTTCAGAGTCACTTTCAGCTTCAAATAACGTTCCTCTGATATTCATACGAAGCTAGGCATCGTCGTAACCCGTTACGTTCATTACGCAAGGCTCACGAGAGGGGCGCATGTTGGATCCGCGTAGACACAAAATTTTGCGCCGCCCAGCGTGGGGCTCTAACCCACGACCCTGAGATTAAGAGTCTCATGCTCTACCGACAGAGCTAGCCGTGCTGCACGCAACGCGTTACGAGCCATATATTACTGATTTGACCTGCGACCATCTATTGAAGATTCTTTTGACTACAGCTTATTTGCTGCTGCCACAAATCAGCTACAATCCTATTCAATGAATAATTGTCTGCGAAAGGCATCAAATCTGCTTGAAATGATACGTGGCTATCAGCACCATTATTCAACACACATGCTCGACAGTGCGCAGACGCCTGTGGCGTAGCCCTTGGCTCCTGAATCAGATGCAGTAGTTCCAACAAAAACTCTCCTGAACGGCACTGTGCCGAAAACTTCGCTACAGATCACCCTTGTCTTGCTTGTGCTTCTGGTAGACGCCGGTTTTGCAGCCAGGAAGCGGACAGCAGCAACTTCCAACTAGTTTTAGAGTACTCAAACAACACAGTAAAACAGCATGCATCTTTTGCAGAACAGGAAAAACTCGACCGTGACAGGATTCGAACCTGCAATCTTCGGATCCGAAGTCCGACGCCTTATCCATTAGGCCACACGGTCACTGGCGCAATATACTTCTCCACACACACCTCATTTTCGACATTTGTACACTTGGCAGAATGAATTTCCCATCTTTGACGCAGTTCTCCATCTCAAATTTCAGTACTAAAAGTACGACGCTACTTCTTGCTGTGTCCCATCGCAAGTTACATTCAAGCCCTTATGACGCTGATCAAACAAGAGGTGGCAAATCAGCTTCAATCGCTTAGTGCCATCTCAGTCGCTTGCAGAAGGTACCTCACCCTATGTGATACAATGGCGAGTTGTCGCTATTACCAAAGCGGCGGCGGCGCCGACGACGACGACGACGACGACAATCGCGAGGGTCTTTATCAGGGGTAGAAAATACATCACAAGAACTAAGTATTTCACGTCGGCATTCTCCGGAGACTGCCAAAAGCAGCAGTTTCTGGTGCCCACTTTAATAGCACCATTCACACTATTCATTTGCGAGAGCATTTCTGAAATACCGCACCCATTCATAATTTTTTTATCCTTGACCGCTTTTTTCGAAAGGGCCACGGTGGGAGGGGCTGTTACAAAATTCATTTGCCTCCTGTGAGGATCGAACTCACGACCTCTGGTTTACTAGACCAGCGCTCTGCCACTGAGCTAAGGAGGCGCCTCCTAGCGCACTTTTCGGGTACTTTGTTCTTACAGACTAGTGAATCGGAGCCCTTCAGCTCGAAACGCACCGCATGAGCGACCATTATTTGCATTTAGTTAGCACAGCTGCTGCTTTCCTACACATCTCACACTATATCGATGTACAACTAAAATTCCAAAACAACACATTTATTTCATTTCAGAGTCACTTTCAGCTTCAAATACCGTTCCTCTGATATTCATACGAAGCTAGGCATCGTCGTAACCCGTTACGTTCATTACGCACGGCTCACGAGAGGGGCGCATGTTGGATCCGCGTAGACACAAAATCTTGCGCCGCCCAGCGTGGGGCTCGAACCCACGACCCTGAGATTAAGAGTCTCATGCTCTACCGACAGAGCTAGCCGTGCTGCACGCAACGCGTTACGAGCCATATATTACTGATTTGACCTGCGACCATCTATTGAAGATTCTTTTGACTACAGCTTATTTGCTGCTGCCACAAATCAGCTACAATCCTATTCAATGAAAAATTGTCTCCGAAAGGCATCAAATCTGCTTGAAATGATACGTGGCTATCAGCACCATTATTCAACACACATGCTCGACAGTGCGCAGACGCCTGTGGCGTAGCCCTTGGCTCCTGAATCAGATGCAGTAGTTCCAACAAAAACTCTCCTGAACGGCACTGTGCCGAAAACTTCGCTACAGATCACCCTTGTCTTGCTTGTGCTTCTGGTAGACGCCGGTTTTGCAGCCAGGAAGCGGACAGCAGCAACTTCCAACTAGTTTTAGAGTACTCAAACAACACAGTAAAACAGCATGCATCTTTTGCAGAACAGGAAAAACTCGACCGTGACAGGATTCGAACCTGCAATCTTCGGATCCGAAGTCCGACGCCTTATCCATTAGGCCACACGGTCACTGGCGCAATATACTTCTCCACACACACCTCATTTTCGACATTTGTACACTTGGCAGAATGAATTTCCCATCTTTGACGCAGTTCTCCATCTCAAATTTCAGTACTAAAAGTACGACGCTACTTCTTGCTGTGTCCCATCGCAAGTTACATTCAAGCCCTTATGACGCTGATCAAACAAGAGGTGGCAAATCAGCTTCAATCGCTTAGTGCCATCTCAGTCGCTTGCAGAAGGTACCTCACCCTATGTGATACAATGGCGAGTTGTCGCTATTACCAAAGCGGCGGCGGCGCCGACGACGACGACGACAATCGCGAGGGTCTTTATCAGGGGTAGAAAATACATCACAAGAACTAAGTATTTCACGTCGGCATTCTCCGGAGACTGCCAAAAGCAGCAGTTTCTGGTGCCCACTTTAATAGCACCATTCACACTATTCATTTGCGAGAGCATTTCTTAAATACCGCACCCATTCATAATTTTTTTATCCTTGACCGCTTTTTTCGAAAGGGCCACGGTGGGAGGGGCTGTTACAAAATTCATTTGCCTCCTGTGAGGATCGAACTCACGACCTCTGGTTTACTAGACCAGCGCTCTGCCACTGAGCTAAGGAGGCGCCTCCTAGGGCACTTTTCGGGTACTTTGTTCTTACAGACTAGTGAATCGGAGCCCTTCAGCTCGAAACGCACCGCATGAGCGACCATTATTTGCATTTAGTTAGCACAGCTGCTGCTTTCCTACACATCTCACACTATATCGATGTACAACTAAAATTCCAAAACAACACATTTATTTCATTTCAGAGTCACTTTCAGCTTCAAATAACGTTCCTCTGATATTCATACGAAGCTAGGCATCGTCGTAACCCGTTACGTTCATTACGCAAGGCTCACGAGAGGGGCGCATGTTGGATCCGCGTAGACACAAAATTTTGCGCCGCCCAGCGTGGGGCTCGAACCCACGACCCTGAGATTAAGAGTCTCATGCTCTACCGACAGAGCTAGCCGTGCTGCACGCAACGCGTTACGAGCCATATATTACTGATTTGACCTGCGACCATCTATTGAAGATTCTTTTGACTACAGCTTATTTGCTGCTGCCACAAATCAGCTACAATCCTATTCAATGAAAAATTGTCTCCGAAAGGCATCAAATCTGCTTGAAATGATACGTGGCTATCAGCACCATTATTCAACACACATGCTCGACAGTGCGCAGACGCCTGTGGCGTAGCCCTTGGCTCCTGAATCAGATGCAGTAGTTCCAACAAAAACTCTCCTGAACGGCACTGTGCCGAAAACTTCGCTACAGATCACCCTTGTCTTGCTTGTGCTTCTGGTAGACGCCGGTTTTGCAGCCAGGAAGCGGACAGCAGCAACTTCCAACTAGTTTTAGAGTACTCAAACAACACAGTAAAACAGCATGCATCTTTTGCAGAACAGGAAAAACTCGACCGTGACAGGATTCGAACCTGCAATCTTCGGATCCGAAGTCCGACGCCTTATCCATTAGGCCACACGGTCACTGGCGCAATATACTTCTCCACACACACCTCATTTTCGACATTTGTACACTTGGCAGAATGAATTTCCCATCTTTGACGCAGTTCTCCATCTCAAATTTCAGTACTAAAAGTACGACGCTACTTCTTGCTGTGTCCCATCGCAAGTTACATTCAAGCCCTTATGACGCTGATCAAACAAGAGGTGGCAAATCAGCTTCAATCGCTTAGTGCCATCTCAGTCGCTTGCAGAAGGTACCTCACCCTATGTGATACAATGGCGAGTTGTCGCTATTACCAAAGCGGCGGCGGCGCCGACGACGACGACGACGACGACAATCGCGAGGGTCTTTATCAGGGGTAGAAAATACATCACAAGAACTAAGTATTTCACGTGGGCATTCTCCGGAGACTG
Source organism: Schistocerca cancellata (assembly GCF_023864275.1). Classification (NCBI taxonomy): domain Eukaryota; kingdom Metazoa; phylum Arthropoda; class Insecta; order Orthoptera; family Acrididae; genus Schistocerca; species Schistocerca cancellata. The sequence goes on from NW_026047108.1 coordinate 1,015,390, forward strand.
CCAAAAGCAGCAGTTTCTGGTGCCCACTTTAATAGCACCATTCACACTATTCATTTGCGAGAGCATTTCTTAAATACCGCACCCATTCATAATTTTTTTATCCTTGACCGCTTTTTTCGAAAGGGCCACGGTGGGAGGGGCTGTTACAAAATTCATTTGCCTCCTGTGAGGATCGAACTCACGACCTCTGGTTTACTAGACCAGCGCTCTGCCACTGAGCTAAGGAGACGCCTCCTAGCGCACTTTTCGGGTACTTTGTTCTTACAGAGTAGTGAATCGGAGCCCTTCAGCTCGAAACGCACCGCATGAGCGACCATTATTTGCATTTAGTTAGCACAGCTGCTGCTTTCCTACACATCTCACACTATATCGATGTACAACTAAAATTCCAAAACAACACATTTATTTCATTTCAGAGTCACTTTCAGCTTCAAATACCGTTCCTCTGATATTCATACGAAGCTAGGCATCGTCGTAACCCGTTACGTTCATTACGCAAGGCTCACGAGAGGGGCGCATGTTGGATCCGCGTAGACACAAAATCTTGCGCCGCCCAGCGTGGGGCTCGAACCCACGACCCTGAGATTAAGAGTCTCATGCTCTACCGACAGAGCTAGCCGTGCTGCACGCAACGCGTTACGAGCCATATATTACTGATTTGACCTGCGACCATCTATTGAAGATTCTTTTGACTACAGCTTATTTCCTGCTGCCACAAATCAGCTACAATCCTATTCAATGAAAAATTGTCTCCGAAAGGCATCAAATCTGCTTGAAATGATACGTGGCTATCAGCACCATTATTCAACACACATGCTCGACAGTGCGCAGACGCCTGTGGCGTAGCCCTTGGCTCCTGAATCAGATGCAGTAGTTCCAACAAAAACTCTCCTGAACGGCACTGTGCCGAAAACTTCGCTACAGATCACCCTTGTCTTGCTTGTGCTTCTGGTAGACGCCGGTTTTGCAGCCAGGAAGCGGACAGCAGCAACTTCCAACTAGTTTTAGAGTACTCAAACAACACAGTAAAACAGCATGCATCTTTTGCAGAACAGGAAAAACTCGACCGTGACAGGATTCGAACCTGCAATCTTCGGATCCGAAGTCCGACGCCTTATCCATTAGGCCACACGGTCACTGGCGCAATATACTTCTCCACACACACCTCATTTTCGACATTTGTACACTTGGCAGAATGAATTTCCCATCTTTGACGCAGTTCTCCATCTCAAATTTCAGTACTAAAAGTACGACGCTACTTCTTGCTGTGTCCCATCGCAAGTTACATTCAAGCCCTTATGACGCTGATCAAACAAGAGGTGGCAAATCAGCTTCAATCGCTTAGTGCCATCTCAGTCGCTTGCAGAAGGTACCTCACCCTATGTGATACAATGGCGAGTTGTCGCTATTACCAAAGCGGCGGCGGCGCCGACGACGACGACGACGACAATCGCGAGGGTCTTTATCAGGGGTAGAAAATACATCACAAGAACTAAGTATTTCACGTCGGCATTCTCCGGAGACTGCCAAAAGCAGCAGTTTCTGGTGCCCACTTTAATAGCACCATTCACACTATTCATTTGCGAGAGCATTTCTTAAATACCGCACCCATTCATAATTTTTTTATCCTTGACCGCTTTTTTCGAAAGGGCCACGGTGGGAGGGGCTGTTACAAAATTCATTTGCCTCCTGTGAGGATCGAACTCACGACCTCTGGTTTACTAGACCAGCGCTCTGCCACTGAGCTAAGGAGGCGCCTCCTAGGGCACTTTTCGGGTACTTTGTTCTTACAGACTAGTGAATCGGAGCCCTTCAGCTCGAAACGCACCGCATGAGCGACCATTATTTGCATTTAGTTAGCACAGCTGCTGCTTTCCTACACATCTCACACTATATCGATGTACAACTAAAATTCCAAAACAACACATTTATTTCATTTCAGAGTCACTTTCAGCTTCAAATAACGTTCCTCTGATATTCATACGAAGCTAGGCATCGTCGTAACCCGTTACGTTCATTACGCAAGGCTCACGAGAGGGGCGCATGTTGGATCCGCGTAGACACAAAATTTTGCGCCGCCCAGCGTGGGGCTCTAACCCACGACCCTGAGATTAAGAGTCTCATGCTCTACCGACAGAGCTAGCCGTGCTGCACGCAACGCGTTACGAGCCATATATTACTGATTTGACCTGCGACCATCTATTGAAGATTCTTTTGACTACAGCTTATTTGCTGCTGCCACAAATCAGCTACAATCCTATTCAATGAATAATTGTCTGCGAAAGGCATCAAATCTGCTTGAAATGATACGTGGCTATCAGCACCATTATTCAACACACATGCTCGACAGTGCGCAGACGCCTGTGGCGTAGCCCTTGGCTCCTGAATCAGATGCAGTAGTTCCAACAAAAACTCTCCTGAACGGCACTGTGCCGAAAACTTCGCTACAGATCACCCTTGTCTTGCTTGTGCTTCTGGTAGACGCCGGTTTTGCAGCCAGGAAGCGGACAGCAGCTACTTCCAACTACTTTTAGAGTACTCAAACAACACAGTAAAACAGCATGCATCTTTTGCAGAACAGGAAAAACTCGACCGTGACAGGATTCGAACCTGCAATCTTCGGATCCGAAGTCCGACGCCTTATCCATTAGGCCACACGGTCACTGGCGCAATATACTTCTCCACACACACCTCATTTTCGACATTTGTACACTTGGCAGAATGAATTTCCCATCTTTGACGCAGTTCTCCATCTCAAATTTCAGTACTAAAAGTACGACGCTACTTCTTGCTGTGTCCCATCGCAAGTTACATTCAAGCCCTTATGACGCTGATCAAACAAGAGGTGGCAAATCAGCTTCAATCGCTTAGTGCCATCTCAGTCGCTTGCAGAAGGTACCTCACCCTATGTGATACAATGGCGAGTTGTCGCTATTACCAAAGCGGCGGCGGCGCCGACGACGACGACGACGACAATCGCGAGGGTCTTTATCAGGGGTAGAAAATACATCACAAGAACTAAGTATTTCACGTCGGCATTCTCCGGAGACTGCCAAAAGCAGCAGTTTCTGGTGCCCACTTTAATAGCACCATTCACACTATTCATTTGCGAGAGCATTTCTTAAATACCGCACCCATTCATAATTTTTTTATCCTTGACCGCTTTTTTCGAAAGGGCCACGGTGGGAGGGGCTGTTACAAAATTCATTTGCCTCCTGTGAGGATCGAACTCACGACCTCTGGTTTACTAGACCAGCGCTCTGCCACTGAGCTAAGGAGGCGCCTCCTAGGGCACTTTTCGGGTACTTTGTTCTTACAGACTAGTGAATCGGAGCCCTTCAGCTCGAAACGCACCGCATGAGCGACCATTATTTGCATTTAGTTAGCACAGCTGCTGCTTTCCTACACATCTCACACTATATCGATGTACAACTAAAATTCCAAAACAACACATTTATTTCATTTCAGAGTCACTTTCAGCTTCAAATAACGTTCCTCTGATATTCATACGAAGCTAGGCATCGTCGTAACCCGTTACGTTCATTACGCAAGGCTCACGAGAGGGGCGCATGTTGGATCCGCGTAGACACAAAATTTTGCGCCGCCCAGCGTGGGGCTCTAACCCACGACCCTGAGATTAAGAGTCTCATGCTCTACCGACAGAGCTAGCCGTGCTGCACGCAACGCGTTACGAGCCATATATTACTGATTTGACCTGCGACCATCTATTGAAGATTCTTTTGACTACAGCTTATTTGCTGCTGCCACAAATCAGCTACAATCCTATTCAATGAATAATTGTCTGCGAAAGGCATCAAATCTGCTTGAAATGATACGTGGCTATCAGCACCATTATTCAACACACATGCTCGACAGTGCGCAGACGCCTGTGGCGTAGCCCTTGGCTCCTGAATCAGATGCAGTAGTTCCAACAAAAACTCTCCTGAACGGCACTGTGCCGAAAACTTCGCTACAGATCACCCTTGTCTTGCTTGTGCTTCTGGTAGACGCCGGTTTTGCAGCCAGGAAGCGGACAGCAGCAACTTCCAACTAGTTTTAGAGTACTCAAACAACACAGTAAAACAGCATGCATCTTTTGCAGAACAGGAAAAACTCGACCGTGACAGGATTCGAACCTGCAATCTTCGGATCCGAAGTCCGACGCCTTATCCATTAGGCCACACGGTCACTGGCGCAATATACTTCTCCACACACACCTCATTTTCGACATTTGTACACTTGGCAGAATGAATTTCCCATCTTTGACGCAGTTCTCCATCTCAAATTTCAGTACTAAAAGTACGACGCTACTTCTTGCTGTGTCCCATCGCAAGTTACATTCAAGCCCTTATGACGCTGATCAAACAAGAGGTGGCAAATCAGCTTCAATCGCTTAGTGCCATCTCAGTCGCTTGCAGAAGGTACCTCACCCTATGTGATACAATGGCGAGTTGTCGCTATTACCAAAGCGGCGGCGGCGCCGACGACGACGACGACGACGACGACAATCGCGAGGGTCTTTATCAGGGGTAGAAAATACATCACAAGAACTAAGTATTTCACGTCGGCATTCTCCGGAGACTGCCAAAAGCAGCAGTTTCTGGTGCCCACTTTAATAGCACCATTCACACTATTCATTTGCGAGAGCATTTCTTAAATACCGCACCCATTCATAATTTTTTTATCCTTGACCGCTTTTTTCGAAAGGGCCACGGTGGGAGGGGCTGTTACAAAATTCATTTGCCTCCTGTGAGGATCGAACTCACGACCTCTGGTTTACTAGACCAGCGCTCTGCCACTGAGCTAAGGAGACGCCTCCTAGGGCACTTTTCGGGTACTTTGTTCTTACAGACTAGTGAATCGGAGCCCTTCAGCTCGAAACGCACCGCATGAGCGACCATTATTTGCATTTAGTTAGCACAGCTGCTGCTTTCCTACACATCTCACACTATATCGATGTACAACTAAAATTCCAAAACAACACATTTATTTCATTTCAGAGTCACTTTCAGCTTCAAATACCGTTCCTCTGATATTCATACGAAGCTAGGCATCGTCGTAACCCGTTACGTTCATTACGCAAGGCTCACGAGAGGGGCGCATGTTGGATCCGCGTAGACACAAAATCTTGCGCCGCCCAGCGTGGGGCTCGAACCCACGACCCTGAGATTAAGAGTCTCATGCTCTACCGACAGAGCTAGCCGTGCTGCACGCAACGCGTTACGAGCCATATATTACTGATTTGACCTGCGACCATCTATTGAAGATTCTTTTGACTACAGCTTATTTCCTGCTGCCACAAATCAGCTACAATCCTATTCAATGAAAAATTGTCTCCGAAAGGCATCAAATCTGCTTGAAATGATACGTGGCTATCAGCACCATTATTCAACACACATGCTCGACAGTGCGCAGACGCCTGTGGCGTAGCCCTTGGCTCCTGAATCAGATGCAGTAGTTCCAACAAAAACTCTCCTGAACGGCACTGTGCCGAAAACTTCGCTACAGATCACCCTTGTCTTGCTTGTGCTTCTGGTAGACGCCGGTTTTGCAGCCAGGAAGCGGACAGCAGCAACTTCCAACTAGTTTTAGAGTACTCAAACAACACAGTAAAACAGCATGCATCTTTTGCAGAACAGGAAAAACTCGACCGTGACAGGATTCGAACCTGCAATCTTCGGATCCGAAGTCCGACGCCTTATCCATTAGGCCACACGGTCACTGGCGCAATATACTTCTCCACACACACCTCATTTTCGACATTTGTACACTTGGCAGAATGAATTTCCCATCTTTGACGCAGTTCTCCATCTCAAATTTCAGTACTAAAAGTACGACGCTACTTCTTGCTGTGTCCCATCGCAAGTTACATTCAAGCCCTTATGACGCTGATCAAACAAGAGGTGGCAAATCAGCTTCAATCGCTTAGTGCCATCTCAGTCGCTTGCAGAAGGTACCTCACCCTATGTGATACAATGGCGAGTTGTCGCTATTACCAAAGCGGCGGCGGCGCCGACGACGACGACGACGACGACAATCGCGAGGGTCTTTATCAGGGGTAGAAAATACATCACAAGAACTAAGTATTTCACGTCGGCATTCTCCGGAGACTGCCAAAAGCAGCAGTTTCTGGTGCCCACTTTAATAGCACCATTCACACTATTCATTTGCGAGAGCATTTCTTAAATACCGCACCCATTCATAATTTTTTTATCCTTGACCGCTTTTTTCGAAAGGGCCACGGTGGGAGGGGCTGTTACAAAATTCATTTGCCTCCTGTGAGGATCGAACTCACGACCTCTGGTTTACTAGACCAGCGCTCTGCCACTGAGCTAAGGAGGCGCCTCCTAGGGCACTTTTCGGGTACTTTGTTCTTACAGACTAGTGAATCGGAGCCCTTCAGCTCGAAACGCACCGCATGAGCGACCATTATTTGCATTTAGTTAGCACAGCTGCTGCTTTCCTACACATCTCACACTATATCGATGTACAACTAAAATTCCAAAACAACACATTTATTTCATTTCAGAGTCACTTTCAGCTTCAAATAACGTTCCTCTGATATTCATACGAAGCTAGGCATCGTCGTAACCCGTTACGTTCATTACGCAAGGCTCACGAGAGGGGCGCATGTTGGATCCGCGTAGACACAAAATTTTGCGCCGCCCAGCGTGGGGCTCTAACCCACGACCCTGAGATTAAGAGTCTCATGCTCTACCGACAGAGCTAGCCGTGCTGCACGCAACGCGTTACGAGCCATATATTACTGATTTGACCTGCGACCATCTATTGAAGATTCTTTTGACTACAGCTTATTTGCTGCTGCCACAAATCAGCTACAATCCTATTCAATGAATAATTGTCTGCGAAAGGCATCAAATCTGCTTGAAATGATACGTGGCTATCAGCACCATTATTCAACACACATGCTCGACAGTGCGCAGACGCCTGTGGCGTAGCCCTTGGCTCCTGAATCAGATGCAGTAGTTCCAACAAAAACTCTCCTGAACGGCACTGTGCCGAAAACTTCGCTACAGATCACCCTTGTCTTGCTTGTGCTTCTGGTAGACGCCGGTTTTGCAGCCAGGAAGCGGACAGCAGCTACTTCCAACTACTTTTAGAGTACTCAAACAACACAGTAAAACAGCATGCATCTTTTGCAGAACAGGAAAAACTCGACCGTGACAGGATTCGAACCTGCAATCTTCGGATCCGAAGTCCGACGCCTTATCCATTAGGCCACACGGTCACTGGCACAATATACTTCTCCACACACACCTCATTTTCGACATTTGTACACTTGGCAGAATGAATTTCCCATCTTTGACGCAGTTCTCCATCTCAAATTTCAGTACTAAAAGTACGACGCTACTTCTTGCTGTGTCCCATCGCAAGTTACATTCAAGCCCTTATGACGCTGATCAAACAAGAGGTGGCAAATCAGCTTCAATCGCTTAGTGCCATCTCAGTCGCTTGCAGAAGGTACCTCACCCTATGTGATACAATGGCGAGTTTTCGCTATTACCAAAGCGGCGGCGGCGCCGACGACGACGACGACGACGACAATCGCGAGGGTCTTTATCAGGGGTAGAAAATACATCACAAGAACTAAGTATTTCACGTCGGCATTCTCCGGAGACTGCCAAAAGCAGCAGTTTCTGGTGCCCACTTTAATAGCACCATTCACACTATTCATTTGCGAGAGCATTTCTTAAATACCGCACCCATTCATAATTTTTTTATCCTTGACCGCTTTTTTCGAAAGGGCCACGGTGGGAGGGGCTGTTACAAAATTCATTTGCCTCCTGTGAGGATCGAACTCACGACCTCTGGTTTACTAGACCAGCGCTCTGCCACTGAGCTAAGGAGGCGCCTCCTAGGGCACTTTTCGGGTACTTTGTTCTTACAGACTAGTGAATCGGAGCCCTTCAGCTCGAAACGCACCGCATGAGCGACCATTATTTGCATTTAGTTAGCACAGCTGCTGCTTTCCTACACATCTCACACTATATCGATGTACAACTAAAATTCCAAAACAACACATTTATTTCATTTCAGAGTCACTTTCAGCTTCAAATACCGTTCCTCTGATATTCATACGAAGCTAGGCATCGTCGTAACCCGTTACGTTCATTACGCAAGGCTCACGAGAGGGGCGCATGTTGGATCCGCGTAGACACAAAATTTTGCGCCGCCCAGCGTGGGGCTCGAACCCACGACCCTGAGATTAAGAGTCTCATGCTCTACCGACTGAGCTAGACGGGCTGCACGCAACGCGTTACGAGCCATACAATACTGATTTGACCTGCGACCATCTATTGAAGATTCTTTTGACTACAGCTTATTTCCTGCTGCCACAAATCAGCTACAATCCTATTCAATGAAAAATTGTCTCCGAAAGGCATCAAATCTGCTTGAAATGATACGTGGCTATCAGCACCATTATTCAACACACATGCTCGACAGTGCGCAGACGCCTGTGGCGTAGCCCTTGGCTCCTGAATCAGATGCAGTAGTTCCAACAAAAACTCTCCTGAACGGCACTGTGCCGAAAACTTCGCTACAGATCACCCTTGTCTTGCTTGTGCTTCTGGTAGACGCCGGTTTTGCAGCCAGGAAGCGGACAGCAGCAACTTGCAACTAGTTTTAGAGTACTCAAACAACACAGTAAAACAGCATGCATCTTTTGCAGAACAGGAAAAACTCGACCGTGACAGGATTCGAACCTGCAATCTTCGGATCCGAAGTCCGACGCCTTATCCATTAGGCCACACGGTCACTAGTGCAGTATACTTCTCCACACACACTTCATTTTCGCCATTTGTACACTTGGCAGAATGAATTTCCCATCTTTCACGCAGTTCTCCATCTCAAATTTCTGTACTAAAAGTACGACGCTACTTCTTGCTGTGTCCCATCGCAAGTTACATTCAAGCCCTTATGACGCTGATCAAACAAGAGGTGGCAAATCAGCTTCAATCGCTTAGTGCCATCTCAGTCGCTTGCAGAAGGTACCTCACCCTATGTGATACAATGGCGAGTTGTCGCTATTACCAAAGCGGCGGCGGCGCCGCCGCCGACGACGACGACGACGACGACGACAATCGCGAGGGTCTTTATCAGGGGTAGAAAATACATCACAAGAACTAAGTATTTCACGTCGGCATTCTCCTGAGACTGCCAAAAGCAGCAGATTCTGGTGCCCACTTTAATAGCACCATTCACACTATTCATTTGCGAGAGCATTTCTTAAATACCGCACCCATTCATAATTTTTTTTATCCTTGACCGTTTTTTTCGAAAGGGCCACGGTGGGTGGGGCTGTTACAAAATTCATTTGCCTCCTGTGAGGATCGAACTCACGACCTCTGGTTTACTAGACCAGCGCTCTGCCACTGAGCTAAGGAGGCGCCTCCTAGCGACCTTTTCAGGTACTTTGTTCTTACAGACTAGTGAATCGGAGGCCTTCAGCTCGAAACGCACCGCATGAGCGACCATTATTTGCATTTAGTTAGCACAGCTGCTGCTTTCCTACACATCTCACACTATATCGATGTACAACTAAAATTCCAAAACAACACATTTATTTCATTTCAGAGTCACTTTCAGCTTCAAATACCGTTCCTCTGATATTCATACGAAGCTAGGCATCGTCGTAACCCGTTACGTTCATTACGCAAGGCTCACGAGAGGGGCGCATGTTGGATCCGCGTAGACACAAAATTTTGCGCCGCCCAGCGTGGGGCTCGAACCCACGACCCTGAGATTAAGAGTCTCATGCTCTACCGACTGAGCTAGCCGGGCTGCACGCAACGCGTTACGAGCCATACAATACTGATTTGACCTGCGACCATCTATTGAAGATTCTTTTGACTACAGCTTATTTCCTGCTGCCACAAATCAGCTACAATCCTATTCAATGAAAAATTGTCTCCGAAAGGCATCAAATCTGCTTGAAATGATACGTGGCTATCAGCACCATTATTCAACACACATGCTCGACAGTGCGCAGACGCCTGTGGCGTAGCCCTTGGCTCCTGAATCAGATGCAGTAGTTCCAACAAAAACTCTCCTGAACGGCACTGTGCCGAAAACTTCGCTACAGATCACCCTTGTCTTGCTTGTGCTTCTGGTAGACGCCGGTTTTGCAGCCAGGAAGCGGACAGCAGCAACTTGCAACTAGTTTTAGAGTACTCAAACAACACAGTAAAACAGCATGCATCTTTTGCAGAACAGGAAAAACTCGACCGTGACAGGATTCGAACCTGCAATCTTCGGATCCGAAGTCCGACGCCTTATCCATTAGGCCACACGGTCACTGGTGCAGTATACTTCTCCACACACACTTCATTTTCGCCATTTGTACACTTGGCAGAATGAATTTCCCATCTTTGACGCAGTTCTCCATCTCAAATTTCAGTACTAAAAGTACGACGCTACTTCTTGCTGTGTCCCATCGCAAGTTACATTCAAGCCCTTATGACGCTGATCAAACAAGAGGTGGCAAATCAGCTTCAATCGCTTAGTGCCATCTCAGTCGCTTGCAGAAGGTACCTCACCCTATGTGATACAATGGCGAGTTTTCGCTATTACCAAAGCGGCGGCGGCGCCGACGACGACGACGACGACGACAATCGCGAGGGTCTTTATCAGGGGTAGAAAATACATCACAAGAACTAAGTATTTCACGTCGGCATTCTCCGGAGACTGCCAAAAGCAGCAGTTTCTGGTGCCCACTTTAATAGCACCATTCACACTATTCATTTGCGAGAGCATTTCTTAAATACCGCACCCATTCATAATTTTTTTATCCTTGACCGCTTTTTTCGAAAGGGCCACGGTGGGAGGGGCTGTTACAAAATTCATTTGCCTCCTGTGAGGATCGAACTCACGACCTCTGGTTTACTAGACCAGCGCTCTGCCACTGAGCTAAGGAGGCGCCTCCTAGGGCACTTTTCGGGTACTTTGTTCTTACAGACTAGTGAATCGGAGCCCTTCAGCTCGAAACGCACCGCATGAGCGACCATTATTTGCATTTAGTTAGCACAGCTGCTGCTTTCCTACACATCTCACACTATATCGATGTACAACTAAAATTCCAAAACAACACATTTATTTCATTTCAGAGTCACTTTCAGCTTCAAATACCGTTCCTCTGATATTCATACGAAGCTAGGCATCGTCGTAACCCGTTACGTTCATTACGCAAGGCTCACGAGAGGGGCGCATGTTGGATCCGCGTAGACACAAAATTTTGCGCCGCCCAGCGTGGGGCTCGAACCCACGACCCTGAGATTAAGAGTCTCATGCTCTACCGACTGAGCTAGACGGGCTGCACGCAACGCGTTACGAGCCATACAATACTGATTTGACCTGCGACCATCTATTGAAGATTCTTTTGACTACAGCTTATTTCCTGCTGCCACAAATCAGCTACAATCCTATTCAATGAAAAATTGTCTCCGAAAGGCATCAAATCTGCTTGAAATGATACGTGGCTATCAGCACCATTATTCAACACACATGCTCGACAGTGCGCAGACGCCTGTGGCGTAGCCCTTGGCTCCTGAATCAGATGCAGTAGTTCCAACAAAAACTCTCCTGAACGGCACTGTGCCGAAAACTTCGCTACAGATCACCCTTGTCTTGCTTGTGCTTCTGGTAGACGCCGGTTTTGCAGCCAGGAAGCGGACAGCAGCAACTTCCAACTAGTTTTAGAGTACTCAAACAACACAGTAAAACAGCATGCATCTTTTGCAGAACAGGAAAAACTCGACCGTGACAGGATTCGAACCTGCAATCTTCGGATCCGAAGTCCGACGCCTTATCCATTAGGCCACACGGTCACTAGTGCAGTATACTTCTCCACACACACTTCATTTTCGCCATTTGTACACTTGGCAGAATGAATTTCCCATCTTTCACGCAGTTCTCCATCTCAAATTTCTGTACTAAAAGTACGACGCTACTTCTTGCTGTGTCCCATCGCAAGTTACATTCAAGCCCTTATGACGCTGATCAAACAAGAGGTGGCAAATCAGCTTCAATCGCTTAGTGCCATCTCAGTCGCTTGCAGAAGGTACCTCACCCTATGTGATACAATGGCGAGTTGTCGCTATTACCAAAGCGGCGGCGGCGCCGACGACGACGACGACGACGACGACGACAATCGCGAGGGTCTTTATCAGGGGTAGAAAATACATCACAAGAACTAAGTATTTCACGTCGGCATTCTCCTGAGACTGCCAAAAGCAGCAGATTCTGGTGCCCACTTTAATAGCACCATTCACACTATTCATTTGCGAGAGCATTTCTTAAATACCGCACCCATTCATAATTTTTTTTATCCTTGACCGTTTTTTTCGAAAGGGCCACGGTGGGTGGGGCTGTTACAAAATTCATTTGCCTCCTGTGAGGATCGAACTCACGACCTCTGGTTTACTAGACCAGCGCTCTGCCACTGAGCTAAGGAGGCGCCTCCTAGCGACCTTTTCAGGTACTTTGTTCTTACAGACTAGTGAATCGGAGGCCTTCAGCTCGAAACGCACCGCATGAGCGACCATTATTTGCATTTAGTTAGCACAGCTGCTGCTTTCCTACACATCTCACACTATATCGATGTACAACTAAAATTCCAAAACAACACATTTATTTCATTTCAGAGTCACTTTCAGCTTCAAATACCGTTCCTCTGATATTCATACGAAGCTAGGCATCGTCGTAACCCGTTACGTTCATTACGCAAGGCTCACGAGAGGGGCGCATGTTGGATCCGCGTAGACACAAAATTTTGCGCCGCCCAGCGTGGGGCTCGAACCCACGACCCTGAGATTAAGAGTCTCATGCTCTACCGACTGAGCTAGCCGGGCTGCACGCAACGCGTTACGAGCCATACAATACTGATTTGACCTGCGACCATCTATTGAAGATTCTTTTGACTACAGCTTATTTCCTGCTGCCACAAATCAGCTACAATCCTATTCAATGAAAAATTGTCTCCGAAAGGCATCAAATCTGCTTGAAATGATACGTGGCTATCAGCACCATTATTCAACACACATGCTCGACAGTGCGCAGACGCCTGTGGCGTAGCCCTTGGCTCCTGAATCAGATGCAGTAGTTCCAACAAAAACTCTCCTGAACGGCACTGTGCCGAAAACTTCGCTACAGATCACCCTTGTCTTGCTTGTGCTTCTGGTAGACGCCGGTTTTGCAGCCAGGAAGCGGACAGCAGCAACTTGCAACTAGTTTTAGAGTACTCAAACAACACAGTAAAACAGCATGCATCTTTTGCAGAACAGGAAAAACTCGACCGTGACAGGATTCGAACCTGCAATCTTCGGATCCGAAGTCCGACGCCTTATCCATTAGGCCACACGGTCACTGGTGCAGTATACTTCTCCACACACACTTCATTTTCGCCATTTGTACACTTGGCAGAATGAATTTCCCATCTTTGACGCAGTTCTCCATCTCAAATTTCTGTACTAAAAGTACGACGCTACTTCTTGCTGTGTCCCATCGCAAGTTACATTCAAGCCCTTATGACGCTGATCAAACAAGAGGTGGCAAATCAGCTTCAATCGCTTAGTGCCATCTCAGTCGCTTGCAGAAGGTACCTCACCCTATGTGATACAATGGCGAGTTGTCGCTATTACCAAAGCGGCGGCGGCGCCGACGACGACGACGACAATCGCGAGGGTCTTTATCAGGGGTAGAAAATACATCACAAGAACTAAGTATTTCACGTCGGCATTCTCCTGAGACTGCCAAAAGCAGCAGATTCTGGTGCCCACTTTAATAGCACCATTCACACTATTCATTTGCGAGAGCATTTCTTAAATACCGCACCCATTCATAATTTTTTTTATCCTTGACCGCTTTTTTCGAAAGGGCCACGGTGGGAGGGGCTGTTACAAAATTCATTTGCCTCCTGTGAGGATCGAACTCACGACCTCTGGTTTACTAGACCAGCGCTCTGCCACTGAGCTAAGCAGGCGCCTCCTAGCGACCTTTTCGGGTACTTTGTTCTTACAGACTAGTGAATCGGAGCCCTTCAGCTCGAAACGCACCGCATGAGCGACCATTATTTGCATTTAGTTAGCACAGCTGCTGCTTTCCTACACATCTCACACTATATCGATGTACAACTAAAATTCCAAAACAACACATTTATTTCATTTCAGAGTCACTTTCAGCTTCAAATACCGTTCCTCTGATATTCATACGAAGCTAGGCATCGTCGTAACCCGTTACGTTCATTACGCAAGGCTCACGAGAGGGGCGCATGTTGGATCCGCGTAGACACAAAATTTTGCGCCGCCCAGCGTGGGGCTCGAACCCACGACCCTGAGATTAAGAGTCTCATGCTCTACCGACTGAGCTAGCCGGGCTGCACGCAACGCGTTACGAGCCATACAATACTGATTTGACCTGCGACCATCTATTGAAGATTCTTTTGACTACAGCTTATTTCCTGCTGCCACAAATCAGCTACAATCCTATTCAATGAAAAATTGTCTCCGAAAGGCATCAAATCTGCTTGAAATGATACGTGGCTATCAGCACCATTATTCAACACACATGCTCGACAGTGCGCAGACGCCTGTGGCGTAGCCCTTGGCTCCTGAATCAGATGCAGTAGTTCCAACAAAAACTCTCCTGAACGGCACTGTGCCGAAAACTTCGCTACAGATCACCCTTGTCTTGCTTGTGCTTCTGGTAGACGCCGGTTTTGCAGCCAGGAAGCGGACAGCAGCAACTTGCAACTAGTTTTAGAGTACTCAAACAACACAGTAAAACAGCATGCATCTTTTGCAGAACAGGAAAAACTCGACCGTGACAGGATTCGAACCTGCAATCTTCGGATCCGAAGTCCGACGCCTTATCCATTAGGCCACATGGTCACTGGTGCAGTATACTTCTCCACACACACTTCATTTTCGCCATTTGTACACTTGGCAGAATGAATTTCCCATCTTTGACGCAGTTCTCCATCTCAAATTTCTGTACTAAAAGTACGACGCTACTTCTTGCTGTGTCCCATCGCAAGTTACATTCAAGCCCTTATGACGCTGATCAAACAAGAGGTGGCAAATCAGCTTCAATCGCTTAGTGCCATCTCAGTCGCTTGCAGAAGGTACCTCACCCTATGTGATACAATGGCGAGTTGTCGCTATTACCAAAGCGGCGGCGGCGCCGACGACGACGACGACAATCGCGAGGGTCTTTATCAGGGGTAGAAAATACATCACAAGAACTAAGTATTTCACGTCGGCATTCTCCTGAGACTGCCAAAAGCAGCAGATTCTGGTGCCCACTTTAATAGCACCATTCACACTATTCATTTGCGAGAGCATTTCTTAAATACCGCACCCATTCATAATTTTTTTATCCTTGACCGCTTTTTTCGAAAGGGCCACGGTGGGAGGGGCTGTTACAAAATTCATTTGCCTCCTGTGAGGATCGAACTCACGACCTCTGGTTTACTAGACCAGCGCTCTGCCACTGAGCTAAGGAGGCGCCTCCTAGGGCACTTTTCGGGTACTTTGTTCTTACAGACTAGTGAATCGGAGCCCTTCAGCTCGAAACGCACCGCATGAGCGACCATTATTTGCATTTAGTTAGCACAGCTGCTGCTTTCCTACACATCTCACACTATATCGATGTACAACTAAAATTCCAAAACAACACATTTATTTCATTTCAGAGTCACTTTCAGCTTCAAATACCGTTCCTCTGATATTCATACGAAGCTAGGCATCGTCGTAACCCGTTACGTTCATTACGCAAGGCTCACGAGAGGGGCGCATGTTGGATCCGCGTAGACACAAAATTTTGCGCCGCCCAGCGTGGGGCTCGAACCCACGACCCTGAGATTAAGAGTCTCATGCTCTACCGACTGAGCTAGACGGGCTGCACGCAACGCGTTACGAGCCATACAATACTGATTTGACCTGCGACCATCTATTGAAGATTCTTTTGACTACAGCTTATTTCCTGCTGCCACAAATCAGCTACAATCCTATTCAATGAAAAATTGTCTCCGAAAGGCATCAAATCTGCTTGAAATGATACGTGGCTATCAGCACCATTATTCAACACACATGCTCGACAGTGCGCAGACGCCTGTGGCGTAGCCCTTGGCTCCTGAATCAGATGCAGTAGTTCCAACAAAAACTCTCCTGAACGGCACTGTGCCGAAAACTTCGCTACAGATCACCCTTGTCTTGCTTGTGCTTCTGGTAGACGCCGGTTTTGCAGCCAGGAAGCGGACAGCAGCAACTTGCAACTAGTTTTAGAGTACTCAAACAACACAGTAAAACAGCATGCATCTTTTGCAGAACAGGAAAAACTCGACCGTGACAGGATTCGAACCTGCAATCTTCGGATCCGAAGTCCGACGCCTTATCCATTAGGCCACACGGTCACTAGTGCAGTATACTTCTCCACACACACTTCATTTTCGCCATTTGTACACTTGGCAGAATGAATTTCCCATCTTTCACGCAGTTCTCCATCTCAAATTTCTGTACTAAAAGTACGACGCTACTTCTTGCTGTGTCCCATCGCAAGTTACATTCAAGCCCTTATGACGCTGATCAAACAAGAGGTGGCAAATCAGCTTCAATCGCTTAGTGCCATCTCAGTCGCTTGCAGAAGGTACCTCACCCTATGTGATACAATGGCGAGTTGTCGCTATTACCAAAGCGGCGGCGGCGCCGCCGACGACGACGACGACGACGACGACAATCGCGAGGGTCTTTATCAGGGGTAGAAAATACATCACAAGAACTAAGTATTTCACGTCGGCATTCTCCTGAGACTGCCAAAAGCAGCAGATTCTGGTGCCCACTTTAATAGCACCATTCACACTATTCATTTGCGAGAGCATTTCTTAAATACCGCACCCATTCATAATTTTTTTTATCCTTGACCGTTTTTTTCGAAAGGGCCACGGTGGGTGGGGCTGTTACAAAATTCATTTGCCTCCTGTGAGGATCGAACTCACGACCTCTGGTTTACTAGACCAGCGCTCTGCCACTGAGCTAAGGAGGCGCCTCCTAGCGACCTTTTCAGGTACTTTGTTCTTACAGACTAGTGAATCGGAGGCCTTCAGCTCGAAACGCACCGCATGAGCGACCATTATTTGCATTTAGTTAGCACAGCTGCTGCTTTCCTACACATCTCACACTATATCGATGTACAACTAAAATTCCAAAACAACACATTTATTTCATTTCAGAGTCACTTTCAGCTTCAAATACCGTTCCTCTGATATTCATACGAAGCTAGGCATCGTCGTAACCCGTTACGTTCATTACGCAAGGCTCACGAGAGGGGCGCATGTTGGATCCGCGTAGACACAAAATTTTGCGCCGCCCAGCGTGGGGCTCGAACCCACGACCCTGAGATTAAGAGTCTCATGCTCTACCGACTGAGCTAGCCGGGCTGCACGCAACGCGTTACGAGCCATACAATACTGATTTGACCTGCGACCATCTATTGAAGATTCTTTTGACTACAGCTTATTTCCTGCTGCCACAAATCAGCTACAATCCTATTCAATGAAAAATTGTCTCCGAAAGGCATCAAATCTGCTTGAAATGATACGTGGCTATCAGCACCATTATTCAACACACATGCTCGACAGTGCGCAGACGCCTGTGGCGTAGCCCTTGGCTCCTGAATCAGATGCAGTAGTTCCAACAAAAACTCTCCTGAACGGCACTGTGCCGAAAACTTCGCTACAGATCACCCTTGTCTTGCTTGTGCTTCTGGTAGACGCCGGTTTTGCAGCCAGGAAGCGGACAGCAGCAACTTGCAACTAGTTTTAGAGTACTCAAACAACACAGTAAAACAGCATGCATCTTTTGCAGAACAGGAAAAACTCGACCGTGACAGGATTCGAACCTGCAATCTTCGGATCCGAAGTCCGACGCCTTATCCATTAGGCCACACGGTCACTGGTGCAGTATACTTCTCCACACACACTTCATTTTCGCCATTTGTACACTTGGCAGAATGAATTTCCCATCTTTGACGCAGTTCTCCATCTCAAATTTCAGTACTAAAAGTACGACGCTACTTCTTGCTGTGTCCCATCGCAAGTTACATTCAAGACCTTATGACGCTGATCAAACAAGAGGTGGCAAATCAGCTTCAATCGCTTAGTGCCATCTCAGTCGCTTGCAGAAGGTACCTCACCCTATGTGATACAATGGCGAGTTTTCGCTATTACCAAAGCGGCGGCGGCGCCGACGACGACGACGACGACGACAATCGCGAGGGTCTTTATCAGGGGTAGAAAATACATCACAAGAACTAAGTATTTCACGTCGGCATTCTCCGGAGACTGCCAAAAGCAGCAGTTTCTGGTGCCCACTTTAATAGCACCATTCACACTATTCATTTGCGAGAGCATTTCTTAAATACCGCACCCATTCATAATTTTTTTATCCTTGACCGCTTTTTTCGAAAGGGCCACGGTGGGAGGGGCTGTTACAAAATTCATTTGCCTCCTGTGAGGATCGAACTCACGACCTCTGGTTTACTAGACCAGCGCTCTGCCACTGAGCTAAGGAGGCGCCTCCTAGGGCACTTTTCGGGTACTTTGTTCTTACAGACTAGTGAATCGGAGCCCTTCAGCTCGAAACGCACCGCATGAGCGACCATTATTTGCATTTAGTTAGCACAGCTGCTGCTTTCCTACACATCTCACACTATATCGATGTACAACTAAAATTCCAAAACAACACATTTATTTCATTTCAGAGTCACTTTCAGCTTCAAATACCGTTCCTCTGATATTCATACGAAGCTAGGCATCGTCGTAACCCGTTACGTTCATTACGCAAGGCTCACGAGAGGGGCGCATGTTGGATCCGCGTAGACACAAAATTTTGCGCCGCCCAGCGTGGGGCTCGAACCCACGACCCTGAGATTAAGAGTCTCATGCTCTACCGACTGAGCTAGACGGGCTGCACGCAACGCGTTACGAGCCATACAATACTGATTTGACCTGCGACCATCTATTGAAGATTCTTTTGACTACAGCTTATTTCCTGCTGCCACAAATCAGCTACAATCCTATTCAATGAAAAATTGTCTCCGAAAGGCATCAAATCTGCTTGAAATGATACGTGGCTATCAGCACCATTATTCAACACACATGCTCGACAGTGCGCAGACGCCTGTGGCGTAGCCCTTGGCTCCTGAATCAGATGCAGTAGTTCCAACAAAAACTCTCCTGAACGGCACTGTGCCGAAAACTTCGCTACAGATCACCCTTGTCTTGCTTGTGCTTCTGGTAGACGCCGGTTTTGCAGCCAGGAAGCGGACAGCAGCAACTTCCAACTAGTTTTAGAGTACTCAAACAACACAGTAAAACAGCATGCATCTTTTGCAGAACAGGAAAAACTCGACCGTGACAGGATTCGAACCTGCAATCTTCGGATCCGAAGTCCGACGCCTTATCCATTAGGCCACACGGTCACTAGTGCAGTATACTTCTCCACACACACTTCATTTTCGCCATTTGTACACTTGGCAGAATGAATTTCCCATCTTTCACGCAGTTCTCCATCTCAAATTTCTGTACTAAAAGTACGACGCTACTTCTTGCTGTGTCCCATCGCAAGTTACATTCAAGCCCTTATGACGCTGATCAAACAAGAGGTGGCAAATCAGCTTCAATCGCTTAGTGCCATCTCAGTCGCTTGCAGAAGGTACCTCACCCTATGTGATACAATGGCGAGTTGTCGCTATTACCAAAGCGGCGGCGGCGCCGACGACGACGACGACGACGACGACGACAATCGCGAGGGTCTTTATCAGGGGTAGAAAATACATCACAAGAACTAAGTATTTCACGTCGGCATTCTCCTGAGACTGCCAAAAGCAGCAGATTCTGGTGCCCACTTTAATAGCACCATTCACACTATTCATTTGCGAGAGCATTTCTTAAATACCGCACCCATTCATAATTTTTTTTATCCTTGACCGTTTTTTTCGAAAGGGCCACGGTGGGTGGGGCTGTTACAAAATTCATTTGCCTCCTGTGAGGATCGAACTCACGACCTCTGGTTTACTAGACCAGCGCTCTGCCACTGAGCTAAGGAGGCGCCTCCTAGCGACCTTTTCAGGTACTTTGTTCTTACAGACTAGTGAATCGGAGGCCTTCAGCTCGAAACGCACCGCATGAGCGACCATTATTTGCATTTAGTTAGCACAGCTGCTGCTTTCCTACACATCTCACACTATATCGATGTACAACTAAAATTCCAAAACAACACATTTATTTCATTTCAGAGTCACTTTCAGCTTCAAATACCGTTCCTCTGATATTCATACGAAGCTAGGCATCGTCGTAACCCGTTACGTTCATTACGCAAGGCTCACGAGAGGGGCGCATGTTGGATCCGCGTAGACACAAAATTTTGCGCCGCCCAGCGTGGGGCTCGAACCCACGACCCTGAGATTAAGAGTCTCATGCTCTACCGACTGAGCTAGCCGGGCTGCACGCAACGCGTTACGAGCCATACAATACTGATTTGACCTGCGACCATCTATTGAAGATTCTTTTGACTACAGCTTATTTCCTGCTGCCACAAATCAGCTACAATCCTATTCAATGAAAAATTGTCTCCGAAAGGCATCAAATCTGCTTGAAATGATACGTGGCTATCAGCACCATTATTCAACACACATGCTCGACAGTGCGCAGACGCCTGTGGCGTAGCCCTTGGCTCCTGAATCAGATGCAGTAGTTCCAACAAAAACTCTCCTGAACGGCACTGTGCCGAAAACTTCGCTACAGATCACCCTTGTCTTGCTTGTGCTTCTGGTAGACGCCGGTTTTGCAGCCAGGAAGCGGACAGCAGCAACTTGCAACTAGTTTTAGAGTACTCAAACAACACAGTAAAACAGCATGCATCTTTTGCAGAACAGGAAAAACTCGACCGTGACAGGATTCGAACCTGCAATCTTCGGATCCGAAGTCCGACGCCTTATCCATTAGGCCACACGGTCACTGGTGCAGTATACTTCTCCACACACACTTCATTTTCGCCATTTGTACACTTGGCAGAATGAATTTCCCATCTTTGACGCAGTTCTCCATCTCAAATTTCTGTACTAAAAGTACGACGCTACTTCTTGCTGTGTCCCATCGCAAGTTACATTCAAGCCCTTATGACGCTGATCAAACAAGAGGTGGCAAATCAGCTTCAATCGCTTAGTGCCATCTCAGTCGCTTGCAGAAGGTACCTCACCCTATGTGATACAATGGCGAGTTGTCGCTATTACCAAAGCGGCGGCGGCGCCGACGACGACGACGACAATCGCGAGGGTCTTTATCAGGGGTAGAAAATACATCACAAGAACTAAGTATTTCACGTCGGCATTCTCCTGAGACTGCCAAAAGCAGCAGATTCTGGTGCCCACTTTAATAGCACCATTCACACTATTCATTTGCGAGAGCATTTCTTAAATACCGCACCCATTCATAATTTTTTTTATCCTTGACCGCTTTTTTCGAAAGGGCCACGGTGGGAGGGGCTGTTACAAAATTCATTTGCCTCCTGTGAGGATCGAACTCACGACCTCTGGTTTACTAGACCAGCGCTCTGCCACTGAGCTAAGCAGGCGCCTCCTAGCGACCTTTTCGGGTACTTTGTTCTTACAGACTAGTGAATCGGAGCCCTTCAGCTCGAAACGCACCGCATGAGCGACCATTATTTGCATTTAGTTAGCACAGCTGCTGCTTTCCTACACATCTCACACTATATCGATGTACAACTAAAATTCCAAAACAACACATTTATTTCATTTCAGAGTCACTTTCAGCTTCAAATACCGTTCCTCTGATATTCATACGAAGCTAGGCATCGTCGTAACCCGTTACGTTCATTACGCAAGGCTCACGAGAGGGGCGCATGTTGGATCCGCGTAGACACAAAATTTTGCGCCGCCCAGCGTGGGGCTCGAACCCACGACCCTGAGATTAAGAGTCTCATGCTCTACCGACTGAGCTAGCCGGGCTGCACGCAACGCGTTACGAGCCATACAATACTGATTTGACCTGCGACCATCTATTGAAGATTCTTTTGACTACAGCTTATTTCCTGCTGCCACAAATCAGCTACAATCCTATTCAATGAAAAATTGTCTCCGAAAGGCATCAAATCTGCTTGAAATGATACGTGGCTATCAGCACCATTATTCAACACACATGCTCGACAGTGCGCAGACGCCTGTGGCGTAGCCCTTGGCTCCTGAATCAGATGCAGTAGTTCCAACAAAAACTCTCCTGAACGGCACTGTGCCGAAAACTTCGCTACAGATCACCCTTGTCTTGCTTGTGCTTCTGGTAGACGCCGGTTTTGCAGCCAGGAAGCGGACAGCAGCAACTTGCAACTAGTTTTAGAGTACTCAAACAACACAGTAAAACAGCATGCATCTTTTGCAGAACAGGAAAAACTCGACCGTGACAGGATTCGAACCTGCAATCTTCGGATCCGAAGTCCGACGCCTTATCCATTAGGCCACATGGTCACTGGTGCAGTATACTTCTCCACACACACTTCATTTTCGCCATTTGTACACTTGGCAGAATGAATTTCCCATCTTTGACGCAGTTCTCCATCTCAAATTTCTGTACTAAAAGTACGACGCTACTTCTTGCTGTGTCCCATCGCAAGTTACATTCAAGCCCTTATGACGCTGATCAAACAAGAGGTGGCAAATCAGCTTCAATCGCTTAGTGCCATCTCAGTCGCTTGCAGAAGGTACCTCACCCTATGTGATACAATGGCGAGTTGTCGCTATTACCAAAGCGGCGGCGGCGCCGACGACGACGACGACAATCGCGAGGGTCTTTATCAGGGGTAGAAAATACATCACAAGAACTAAGTATTTCACGTCGGCATTCTCCTGAGACTGCCAAAAGCAGCAGATTCTGGTGCCCACTTTAATAGCACCATTCACACTATTCATTTGCGAGAGCATTTCTTAAATACCGCACCCATTCATAATTTTTTTTATCCTTGACCGCTTTTTTCGAAAGGGCCACGGTGAGAGGGGCTGTTACAAAATTCATTTGCCTCCTGTGAGGATCGAACTCACGACCTCTGGTTTACTAGACCAGCGCTCTGCCACTGAGCTAAGGAGGCGCCTCCTAGCGCCCTTTTCGGGTACTTTGTTCTTACAGAGTAGTGAATCGGAGCCCTTCAGCTCGAAACGCACCGCATGAGCGACCATTATTTGCATTTAGTTAGCACAGCTGCTGCTTTCCTACACATCTCACACTATATCGATGTACAACTAAAATTCCAAAACAACACATTTATTTCATTTCAGAGTCACTTTCAGCTTCAAATACCGTTCCTCTGATATTCATACGAAGCTAGGCATCGTCGTAACCCGTTACGTTCATTACGCAAGGCTCACGAGAGGGGCGCATGTTGGATCCGCGTAGACACAAAATTTTGCCCCGCCCAGTGTGGGGCTCGAACCCACGACCCTGAGTTTAAGAGTCTCATGCTCTACCGACTGAGCTAGCCGGGCTGCACGCAACGCGTTACGAGCCATACAATACTGATTTGACCTGCGACCATCTATTGAAGATTCTTTTGACTACAACTTATTTCCTGCTGCCACAAATCAGCTACAATCCTATTCAATGAAAAATTGTCTCCGAAAGGCATCAAATCTGCTTGAAATGATACGTGGCTATCAGCACCATTATTCAACACACATGCTCGACAGTGCGCAGACGCCTGTGGCGTAGCCCTTGGCTCCTGAATCAGATGCAGTAGTTCCAACAAAAACTCTCCTGAACGGCACTGTGCCGAAAACTTCGCTACAGATCACCCTTGTCTTGCTTGTGCTTCTGGTAGACGCCGGTTTTGCAGCCAGGAAGCGGACAGCAGCAACTTCCAACTAGTTTTAGAGTACTCAAACAACACAGTAAAACAGCATGCATCTTTTGCAGAACAGGAAAAACTCGACCGTGACAGGATTCGAACCTGCAATCTTCGGATCCGAAGTCCGACGCCTTATCCATTAGGCCACACGGTCACTGGTGCAGTATACTTCTCCACACACACTTCATTTTCGCCATTTGTACACTTGGCAGAATGAATTTCCCATCTTTGACGCAGTTCTCCATCTCAAATTTCAGTACTAAAAGTACGACGCTACTTCTTGCTGTGTCCCATCGCAAGTTACATTCAAGCCCTTATGACGCTGATCAAACAAGAGGTGGCAAATCAGCTTCAATCGCTTAGTGCCATCTCAGTCGCTTGCAGAAGGTACCTCACCCTATGTGATACAATGGCGAGTTGTCGCTATTACCAAAGCGGCGGCGGCGGCGCCGACGACGACGACAAAAACTAAGTATTTCACGTCGGCATTCTCCGGAGACTGCCAAAAGCTGCAGATTCTGGTGCCCACTTTAATAGCACCATTCACACTATTCATTTGCGAGAGCATTTCTTAAATACCGCACCCATTCATAATTTTTTTTATCCTTGACCGCTTTTTTCGAAAGGGCCACGGTGGGAGGGGCTGTTACAAAATTCATTTGCCTCCTGTGAGGATCGAACTCACGACCTCTGGTTTACTAGACCAGCGCTCTGCCACTGAGCTAAGGAGGCGCCTCCTAGCGCCCTTTTCGGGTACTTTGTTCTTACAGAGTAGTGAATCGGAGCCCTTCAGCTCGAAACGCACCGCATGAGCGACCATTATTTGCATTTAGTTAGCACAGCTGCTGCTTTCCTACACATCTCACACTATATCGATGTACAACTAAAATTCCAAAACAACACATTTATTTCATTTCAGAGTCACTTTCAGCTTCAAATACCGTTCCTCTGATATTCATACGAAGCTAGGCATCGTCGTAACCCGTTACGTTCATTACGCAAGGCTCACGAGAGGGGCGCATGTTGGATCCGCGTAGACACAAAATTTTGCGCCGCCCAGCGTGGGGCTCGAACCCACGACCCTGAGATTAAGAGTCTCATGCTCTACCGACTGAGCTAGCCGGGCTGCACGCAACGCGTTACGAGCCATACAATACTGATTTGACCTGCGACCATCTATTGAAGATTCTTTTGACTACAACTTATTTCCTGCTGCCACAAATCAGCTACAATCCTATTCAATGAAAAATTGTCTGCGAAAGGCATCAAATCTGCTTGAAATGATACGTGGCTATCAGCACCATTATTCAACACACATGCTCGACAGTGCGCAGACGCCTGTGGCGTAGCCCTTGGCTCCTGAATCAGATGCAGTAGTTCCAACAAAAACTCTCCTGAACGGCACTGTGCCGAAAACTTCGCTACAGATCACCCTTGTCTTGCTTGTGCTTCTGGTAGACGCCGGTTTTGCAGCCAGGAAGCGGACAGCAGCAACTTCCAACTAGTTTTAGAGTACTCAAACAACACAGTAAAACAGCATGCATCTTTTGCAGAACAGGAAAAACTCGACCGTGACAGGATTCGAACCTGCAATCTTCGGATCCGAAGTCCGACGCCTTATCCATTAGGCCACACGGTCACTGGTGCAGTATACTTCTCCACACACACTTCATTTTCGCCATTTGTATACTTGGCAGAATGAATTTCCCATCTTTGACGCAGTTCTCCATCTCAAATTTCAGTACTAAAAGTACGACGCTACTTCTTGCTGTGTCCCATCGCAAGTTACATTCAAGCCCTTATGACGCTGATCAAACAAGAGGTGGCAAATCAGCTTCAATCGCTTAGTGCCATCTCAGTCGCTTGCAGAAGGTACCTCACCCTATGTGATACAATGGCGCGTTGTCGCTATTACCAAAGCGGCGGCGGCGGCGGCGCCGACGACGACGACGTCGACGACGACGACGACGACGACAATCGCGAGGGTCTTTATCAGGGGTAGAAAATACATCACAAGAACTAAGTATTTCACGTCGGCATTCTCCGGAGACTGCCAAAAGCTGCAGATTCTGGTGCCCACTTTAATAGCACCATTCACACTATTCATTTGCGAGAGCATTTCTTAAATACCGCACCCATTCATAATTTTTTTTATCCTTGACCGCTTTTTTCGAAAGGGCCACGGTGGGAGGGGCTGTTACAAAATTCATTTGCCTCCTGTGAGGATCGAACTCACGACCTCTGGTTTACTAGACCAGCGCTCTGCCACTGAGCTAAGGAGGCGCCTCCTAGCGCCCTTTTCGGGTACTTTGTTCTTACAGAGTAGTGAATCGGAGCCCTTCAGCTCGAAACGCACCGCATGAGCGACCATTATTTGCATTTAGTTAGCACAGCTGCTGCTTTCCTACACATCTCACACTATATCGATGTACAACTAAAATTCCAAAACAACACATTTATTTCATTTCAGAGTCACTTTCAGCTTCAAATACCGTTCCTCTGATATTCATACGAAGCTAGGCATCGTCGTAACCCGTTACGTTCATTACGCAAGGCTCACGAGAGGGGCGCATGTTGGATCCGCGTAGACACAAAATTTTGCGCCGCCCAGCGTGGGGCTCGAACCCACGACCCTGAGATTAAGAGTCTCATGCTCTACCGACTGAGCTAGCCGGGCTGCACGCAACGCGTTACGAGCCATACAATACTGATTTGACCTGCGACCATCTATTGAAGATTCTTTTGACTACAACTTATTTCCTGCTGCCACAAATCAGCTACAATCCTATTCAATGAAAAATTGTCTCCGAAAGGCATCAAATCTGCTTGAAATGATACGTGGCTATCAGCACCATTATTCAACACACATGCTCGACAGTGCGCAGACGCCTGTGGCGTAGCCCTTGGCTCCTGAATCAGATGCAGTAGTTCCAACAAAAACTCTCCTGAACGGCACTGTGCCGAAAACTTCGCTACAGATCACCCTTGTCTTGCTTGTGCTTCTGGTAGACGCCGGTTTTGCAGCCAGGAAGCGGACAGCAGCAACTTCCAACTAGTTTTAGAGTACTCAAACAACACAGTAAAACAGCATGCATCTTTTGCAGAACAGGAAAAACTCGACCGTGACAGGATTCGAACCTGCAATCTTCGGATCCGAAGTCCGACGCCTTATCCATTAGGCCACACGGTCACTGGTGCAGTATACTTCTCCACACACACTTCATTTTCGCCATTTGTACACTTGGCAGAATGAATTTCCCATCTTTGACGCAGTTCTCCATCTCAAATTTCAGTACTAAAAGTACGACGCTACTTCTTGCTGTGTCCCATCGCAAGTTACATTCAAGCCCTTATGACGCTGATCAAACAAGAGGTGGCAAATCAGCTTCAATCGCTTAGTGCCATCTCAGTCGCTTGCAGAAGGTACCTCACCCTATGTGATACAATGGCGAGTTGTCGCTATTACCAAAGCGGCGGCGGCGGCGCCGACGACGACGACGACGACGACGACGACGACAATCGCGAGGGTCTTTATCAGGGGTAGAAAATACATCACAAGAACTAAGTATTTCACGTCGGCATTCTCCGGAGACTGCCAAAAGCTGCAGATTCTGGTGCCCACTTTAATAGCACCATTCACACTATTCATTTGCGAGAGCATTTCTTAAATACCGCACCCATTCATAATTTTTTTTATCCTTGACCGCTTTTTTCGAAAGGGCCACGGTGGGAGGGGCTGTTACAAAATTCATTTGCCTCCTGTGAGGATCGAACTCACGACCTCTGGTTTACTAGACCAGGGCTCTGCCACTGAGCTAAGGAGGCGCCTCCTAGCGCCCTTTTCGGGTACTTTGTTCTTACAGAGTAGTGAATCGGAGCCCTTCAGCTCGAAACGCACCGCATGAGCGACCATTATTTGCATTTAGTTAGCACAGCTGCTGCTTTCCTACACATCTCACACTATATCGATGTACAACTAAAATTCCAAAACAACACATTTATTTCATTTCAGAGTCACTTTCAGCTTCAAATACCGTTCCTCTGATATTCATACGAAGCTAGGCATCGTCGTAACCCGTTACGTTCATTACGCAAGGCTCACGAGAGGGGCGCATGTTGGATCCGCGTAGACACAAAATTTTGCGCCGCCCAGCGTGGGGCTCGAACCCACGACCCTGAGATTAAGAGTCTCATGCTCTACCGACTGAGCTAGCCGGGCTGCACGCAACGCGTTACGAGCCATACAATACTGATTTGACCTGCGACCATCTATTGAAGATTCTTTTGACTACAACTTATTTCCTGCTGCCACAAATCAGCTACAATCCTATTCAATGAAAAATTGTCTCCGAAAGGCATCAAATCTGCTTGAAATGATACGTGGCTATCAGCACCATTATTCAACACACATGCTCGACAGTGCGCAGACGCCTGTGGCGTAGCCCTTGGCTCCTGAATCAGATGCAGTAGTTCCAACAAAAACTCTCCTGAACGGCACTGTGCCGAAAACTTCGCTACAGATCACCCTTGTCTTGCTTGTGCTTCTGGTAGACGCCGGTTTTGCAGCCAGGAAGCGGACAGCAGCAACTTCCAACTAGTTTTAGAGTACTCAAACAACACAGTAAAACAGCATGCATCTTTTGCAGAACAGGAAAAACTCGACCGTGACAGGATTCGAACCTGCAATCTTCGGATCCGAAGTCCGACGCCTCATCCATTAGGCCACACGGTCACTGGTGCAGTATACTTCTCCACACACACTTCATTTTCGCCATTTGTATACTTGGCAGAATGAATTTCTTATCTTTGACGCAGTTCTCCATCTCAAATTTCAGTACTAAAAGTACGACGCTACTTCTTGCTGTGTCCCATCGCAAGTTACATTCAAGCCCTTATGACGCTGATCAAACAAGAGGTGGCAAATCAGCTTCAATCGCTTAGTGCCATCTCAGTCGCTTGCAGAAGGTACCTCACCCTATGTGATACAATGGCGAGTTGTCGCTATTACCAAAGCGGCGGCGGCGGCGCCGACGACGACGACGACGACGACGACGACAATCGCGAGGGTCTTTATCAGGGGTAGAAAATACATCACAAGAACTAAGTATTTCACGTCGGCATTCTCCGGAGACTGCCAAAAGCTGCAGATTCTGGTGCCCACTTTAATAGCACCATTCACACTATTCATTTGCGAGAGCATTTCTTAAATACCGCACCCATTCATAATTTTTTTTATCCTTGACCGCTTTTTTCGAAAGGGCCACGGTGGGAGGGGCTGTTACAAAATTCATTTGCCTCCTGTGAGGATCGAACTCACGACCTCTGGTTTACTAGACCAGCGCTCTGCCGCTGAGCTAAGGAGGCGCCTCCTAGCGCCCTTTTCGGGTACTTTGTTCTTACAGAGTAGTGAATCGGAGCCCTTCAGCTCGAAACGCACCGCATGAGCGACCATTATTTGCATTTAGTTAGCACAGCTGCTGCTTTCCTACACATCTCACACTATATCGATGTACAACTAAAATTCCAAAACAACACATTTATTTCATTTCAGAGTCACTTTCAGCTTCAAATACCGTTCCTCTGATATTCATACGAAGCTAGGCATCGTCGTAACCCGTTACGTTCATTACGCAAGGCTCACGAGAGGGGCGCATGTTGGATCCGCGTAGACACAAAATTTTGCACCGCCCAGCGTGGGGCTCGAACCCACGACCCTGAGATTAAGAGTCTCATGCTCTACCGACTGAGCTAGCCGGGCTGCACGCAACGCGTTACGAGCCATACAATACTGATTTGACCTGCGACCATCTATTGAAGATTCTTTTGACTACAACTTATTTCCTGCTGCCACAAATCAGCTACAATCCTATTCAATGAAAAATTGTCTGCGAAAGGCATCAAATCTGCTTGAAATGATACGTGGCTATCAGCACCATTATTCAACACACATGCTCGACAGTGCGCAGACGCCTGTGGCGTAGCCCTTGGCTCCTGAATCAGATGCAGTAGTTCCAACAAAAACTCTCCTGAACGGCACTGTGCCGAAAACTTCGCTACAGATCACCCTTGTCTTGCTTGTGCTTCTGGTAGACGCCGGTTTTGCAGCCAGGAAGCGGACAGCAGCAACTTCCAACTAGTTTTAGAGTACTCAAACAACACAGTAAAACAGCATGCATCTTTTGCAGAACAGGAAAAACTCGACCGTGACAGGATTCGAACCTGCAATCTTCGGATCCGAAGTCCGACGCCTTATCCATTAGGCCACACGGTCACTGGTGCAGTATACTTCTCCACACACACTTCATTTTCGCCATTTGTACACTTGGCAGAATGAATTTCCCATCTTTGACGTAGTTCTCCATCTCAAATTTCAGTACTAAAAGTACGACGCTACTTCTTGCTGTGTCCCATCGCAAGTTACATTCAAGCCCT
The DNA here is from genome assembly GCF_023864275.1 of Schistocerca cancellata. Taxonomy (NCBI): domain Eukaryota; kingdom Metazoa; phylum Arthropoda; class Insecta; order Orthoptera; family Acrididae; genus Schistocerca; species Schistocerca cancellata. Next base: position 1,045,746 of record NW_026047108.1, read on the forward strand.
TATGACGCTGATCAAACAAGAGGTGGCAAATCAGCTTCAATCGCTTAGTGCCATCTCAGTCGCTTGCAGAAGGTACCTCACCCTATGTGATACAATGGCGAGTTGTCGCTATTACCAAAGCGGCGGCGGCGGCGCCGCCGACGACGACGACGACGACGACGACAATCGCGAGGGTCTTTATCAGGGGTAGAAAATACATCACAAGAACTAAGTATTTCACGTCGGCATTCTCCGGAGACTGCCAAAAGCTGCAGATTCTGGTGCCCACTTTAATAGCACCATTCACACTATTCATTTGCGAGAGCATTTCTTAAATACCGCACCCATTCATAATTTTTTTTATCCTTGACCGCTTTTTTCGAAAGGGCCACGGTGGGAGGGGCTGTTACAAAATTCATTTGCCTCCTGTGAGGATCGAACTCACGACCTCTGGTTTACTAGACCAGGGCTCTGCCACTGAGCTAAGGAGGCGCCTCCTAGCGCCCTTTTCGGGTACTTTGTTCTTACAGAGTAGTGAATCGGAGCCCTTCAGCTCGAAACGCACCGCATGAGCGACCATTATTTGCATTTAGTTAGCACAGCTGCTGCTTTCCTACACATCTCACACTATATCGATGTACAACTAAAATTCCAAAACAACACATTTATTTCATTTCAGAGTCACTTTCAGCTTCAAATACCGTTCCTCTGATATTCATACGAAGCTAGGCATCGTCGTAACCCGTTACGTTCATTACGCAAGGCTCACGAGAGGGGCGCATGTTGGATCCGCGTAGACACAAAATTTTGCGCCGCCCAGCGTGGGGCTCGAACCCACGACCCTGAGATTAAGAGTCTCATGCTCTACCGACTGAGCTAGCCGGGCTGCACGCAACGCGTTACGAGCCATACAATACTGATTTGACCTGCGACCATCTATTGAAGATTCTTTTGACTACAACTTATTTCCTGCTGCCACAAATCAGCTACAATCCTATTCAATGAAAAATTGTCTGCGAAAGGCATCAAATCTGCTTGAAATGATACGTGGCTATCAGCACCATTATTCAACACACATGCTCGACAGTGCGCAGACGCCTGTGGCGTAGCCCTTGGCTCCTGAATCAGATGCAGTAGTTCCAACAAAAACTCTCCTGAACGGCACTGTGCCGAAAACTTCGCTACAGATCACCCTTGTCTTGCTTGTGCTTCTGGTAGACGCCGGTTTTGCAGCCAGGAAGCGGACAGCAGCAACTTCCAACTAGTTTTAGAGTACTCAAACAACACAGTATAACAGCATGCATCTTTTGCAGAACAGGAAAAACTCGACCGTGACAGGATTCGAACCTGCAATCTTCGGATCCGAAGTCCGACGCCTTATCCATTAGGCCACACGGTCACTGGTGCAGTATACTTCTCCACACACACTTCATTTTCGCCATTTGTACACTTGGCAGAATGAATTTCCCATCTTTGACGCAGTTCTCCATCTCAAATTTCAGTACTAAAAGTACGACGCTACTTCTTGCTGTGTCCCATCGCAAGTTACATTCAAGCCCTTATGACGCTGATCAAACAAGAGGTGGCAAATCAGCTTCAATCGCTTAGTGCCATCTCAGTCGCTTGCAGAAGGTACCTCACCCTATGTGATACAATGGCGAGTTGTCGCTATTACCAAAGCGGCGGCGGCGGCGCCGACGACGACGACGACGACGACAATCGCGAGGGTCTTTATCAGGGGTAGAAAATACATCACAAGAACTAAGTATTTCACGTCGGCATTCTCCGGAGACTGCCAAAAGCTGCAGATTCTGGTGCCCACTTTAATAGCACCATTCACACTATTCATTTGCGAGAGCATTTCTTAAATACCGCACCCATTCATAATTTTTTTTATCCTTGACCGCTTTTTTCGAAAGGGCCACGGTGGGAGGGGCTGTTACAAAATTCATTTGCCTCCTGTGAGGATCGAACTCACGACCTCTGGTTTACTAGACCAGCGCTCTGCCACTGAGCTAAGGAGGCGCCTCCTAGCGCCCTTTTCGGGTACTTTGTTCTTACAGAGTAGTGAATCGGAGCCCTTCAGCTCGAAACGCACCGCATGAGCGACCATAATTTGCATTTAGTTAGCACAGCTGCTGCTTTCCTACACATCTCACACTATATCGATGTACAACTAAAATTCCAAAACAACACATTTATTTCATTTCAGAGTCACTTTCAGCTTCAAATACCGTTCCTCTGATATTCATACGAAGCTAGGCATCGTCGTAACCCGTTACGTTCATTACGCAAGGCTCACGAGAGGGGCGCATGTTGGATCCGCGTAGACACAAAATTTTGCGCCGCCCAGCGTGGGGCTCGAACCCACGACCCTGAGATTAAGAGTCTCATGCTCTACCGACTGAGCTAGCCGGGCTGCACGCAACGCGTTACGAGCCATACAATACTGATTTGACCTGCGACCATCTATTGAAGATTCTTTTGACTACAACTTATTTCCTGCTGCCACAAATCAGCTACAATCCTATTCAATGAAAAATTGTCTCCGAAAGGCATCAAATCTGCTTGAAATGATACGTGGCTATCAGCACCATTATTCAACACACATGCTCGACAGTGCGCAGACGCCTGTGGCGTAGCCCTTGGCTCCTGAATCAGATGCAGTAGTTCCAACAAAAACTCTCCTGAACGGCACTGTGCCGAAAACTTCGCTACAGATCACCCTTGTCTTGCTTGTGCTTCTGGTAGACGCCGGTTTTGCAGCCAGGAAGCGGACAGCAGCAACTTCCAACTAGTTTTAGAGTACCCAAACAACACAGTAAAACAGCATGCATCTTTTGCAGAACAGGAAAAACTCGACCGTGACAGGATTCGAACCTGCAATCTTCGGATCCGAAGTCCGACGCCTTATCCATTAGGCCACACGGTCACTGGTGCAGTATACTTCTCCACACACACTTCATTTTCGCCATTTGTACACTTGGCAGAATGAATTTCCCATCTTTGACGCAGTTCTCCATCTCAAATTTCAGTACTAAAAGTACGACGCTACTTCTTGCTGTGTCCCATCGCAAGTTACATTCAAGCCCTTATGACGCTGATCAAACAAGAGGTGGCAAATCAGCTTCAATCGCTTAGTGCCATCTCAGTCGCTTGCAGAAGGTACCTCACCCTATGTGATACAATGGCGAGTTGTCGCTATTACCAAAGCGGCGGCGGCGGCGCCGACGACGACGACGACAATCGCGAGGGTCTTTATCAGGGGTAGAAAATACATCACAAGAACTAAGTATTTCACGTCGGCATTCTCCGGAGACTGCCAAAAGCTGCAGATTCTGGTGCCCACTTTAATAGCACCATTCACACTATTCATTTGCGAGAGCATTTCTTAAATACCGCACCCATTCATAATTTTTTTTATCCTTGACCGCTTTTTTCGAAAGGGCCACGGTGGGAGGGGCTGTTACAAAATTCATTTGCCTCCTGTGAGGATCGAACTCACGACCTCTGGTTTACTAGACCAGCGCTCTGCCACTGAGCTAAGGAGGCGCCTCCTAGCGCCCTTTTCGGGTACTTTGTTCTTACAGAGTAGTGAATCGGAGCCCTTCAGCTCGAAACGCACCGCATGAGCGACCATTATTTGCATTTAGTTAGCACAGCTGCTGCTTTCCTACACATCTCACACTATATCGATGTACAACTAAAATTCCAAAACAACACATTTATTTCATTTCAGAGTCACTTTCAGCTTCAAATACCGTTCCTCTGATATTCATACGAAGCTAGGCATCGTCGTAACCCGTTACGTTCATTACGCAAGGCTCACGAGAGGGGCGCATGTTGGATCCGCGTAGACACAAAATTTTGCGCCGCCCAGCGTGGGGCTCGAACCCACGACCCTGAGATTAAGAGTCTCATGCTCTACCGACTGAGCTAGCCGGGCTGCACGCAACGCGTTACGAGCCATACAATACTGATTTGACCTGCGACCATCTATTGAAGATTCTTTTGACTACAACTTATTTCCTGCTGCCACAAATCAGCTACAATCCTATTCAATGAAAAATTGTCTGCGAAAGGCATCAAATCTGCTTGAAATGATACGTGGCTATCAGCACCATTATTCAACACACATGCTCGACAGTGCGCAGACGCCTGTGGCGTAGCCCTTGGCTCCTGAATCAGATGCAGTAGTTCCAACAAAAACTCTCCTGAACGGCACTGTGCCGAAAACTTCGCTACAGATCACCCTTGTCTTGCTTGTGCTTCTGGTAGACGCCGGTTTTGCAGCCAGGAAGCGGACAGCAGCAACTTCCAACTAGTTTTAGAGTACTCAAACAACACAGTAAAACAGCATGCATCTTTTGCAGAACAGGAAAAACTCGACCGTGACAGGATTCGAACCTGCAATCTTCGGATACGAAGTCCGACGCCTTATCCATTAGGCCACACGGTCACTGGTGCAGTATACTTCTCCACACACACTTCATTTTCGCCATTTGTACACTTGGCAGAATGAATTTCCCATCTTTGACGCAGTTCTCCATCTCAAATTTCAGTACTAAAAGTACGACGCTACTTCTTGCTGTGTCCCATCGCAAGTTACATTCAAGCCCTTATGACGCTGATCAAACAAGAGGTGGCAAATCAGCTTCAATCGCTTAGTGCCATCTCAGTCGCTTGCAGAAGGTACCTCACCCTATGTGATACAATGGCGAGTTGTCGCTATTACCAAAGCGGCGGCGGCGGCGCCGACGACGACGACGACGACGACGACAATCGCGAGGGTCTTTATCAGGGGTAGAAAATACATCACAAGAACTAAGTATTTCACGTCGGCATTCTCCGGAGACTGCCAAAAGCTGCAGATTCTGGTGCCCACTTTAATAGCACCATTCACACTATTCATTTGCGAGAGCATTTCTTAAATACCGCACCCATTCATAATTTTTTTTATCCTTGACCGCTTTTTTCGAAAGGGCCACGGTGGGAGGGGCTGTTACAAAATTCATTTGCCTCCTGTGAGGATCGAACTCACGACCTCTGGTTTACTAGACCAGCGCTCTGCCACTGAGCTAAGGAGGCGCCTCCTAGCGCCCTTTTCGGGTACTTTGTTCTTACAGAGTAGTGAATCGGAGCCCTTCAGCTCGAAACGCACCGCATGAGCGACCATAATTTGCATTTAGTTAGCACAGCTGCTGCTTTCCTACACATCTCACACTATATCGATGTACAACTAAAATTCCAAAACAACACATTTATTTCATTTCAGAGTCACTTTCAGCTTCAAATACCGTTCCTCTGATATTCATACGAAGCTAGGCATCGTCGTAACCCGTTACGTTCATTACGCAAGGCTCACGAGAGGGGCGCATGTTGGATCCGCGTAGACACAAAATTTTGCGCCGCCCAGCGTGGGGCTCGAACCCACGACCCTGAGATTAAGAGTCTCATGCTCTACCGACTGAGCTAGCCGGGCTGCACGCAACGCGTTACGAGCCATACAATACTGATTTGACCTGCGACCATCTATTGAAGATTCTTTTGACTACAACTTATTTCCTGCTGCCACAAATCAGCTACAATCCTATTCAATGAAAAATTGTCTCCGAAAGGCATCAAATCTGCTTGAAATGATACGTGGCTATCAGCACCATTATTCAACACACATGCTCGACAGTGCGCAGACGCCTGTGGCGTAGCCCTTGGCTCCTGAATCAGATGCAGTAGTTCCAACAAAAACTCTCCTGAACGGCACTGTGCCGAAAACTTCGCTACAGATCACCCTTGTCTTGCTTGTGCTTCTGGTAGACGCCGGTTTTGCAGCCAGGAAGCGGACAGCAGCAACTTCCAACTAGTTTTAGAGTACCCAAACAACACAGTAAAACAGCATGCATCTTTTGCAGAACAGGAAAAACTCGACCGTGACAGGATTCGAACCTGCAATCTTCGGATCCGAAGTCCGACGCCTTATCCATTAGGCCACACGGTCACTGGTGCAGTATACTTCTCCACACACACTTCATTTTCGCCATTTGTACACTTGGCAGAATGAATTTCCCATCTTTGACGCAGTTCTCCATCTCAAATTTCAGTACTAAAAGTACGACGCTACTTCTTGCTGTGTCCCATCGCAAGTTACATTCAAGCCCTTATGACGCTGATCAAACAAGAGGTGGCAAATCAGCTTCAATCGCTTAGTGCCATCTCAGTCGCTTGCAGAAGGTACCTCACCCTATGTGATACAATGGCGAGTTGTCGCTATTACCAAAGCGGCGGCGGCGGCGCCGACGACGACGACGACAATCGCGAGGGTCTTTATCAGGGGTAGAAAATACATCACAAGAACTAAGTATTTCACGTCGGCATTCTCCGGAGACTGCCAAAAGCTGCAGATTCTGGTGCCCACTTTAATAGCACCATTCACACTATTCATTTGCGAGAGCATTTCTTAAATACCGCACCCATTCATAATTTTTTTTATCCTTGACCGCTTTTTTCGAAAGGGCCACGGTGGGAGGGGCTGTTACAAAATTCATTTGCCTCCTGTGAGGATCGAACTCACGACCTCTGGTTTACTAGACCAGCGCTCTGCCACTGAGCTAAGGAGGCGCCTCCTAGCGCCCTTTTCGGGTACTTTGTTCTTACAGAGTAGTGAATCGGAGCCCTTCAGCTCGAAACGCACCGCATGAGCGACCATTATTTGCATTTAGTTAGCACAGCTGCTGCTTTCCTACACATCTCACACTATATCGATGTACAACTAAAATTCCAAAACAACACATTTATTTCATTTCAGAGTCACTTTCAGCTTCAAATACCGTTCCTCTGATATTCATACGAAGCTAGGCATCGTCGTAACCCGTTACGTTCATTACGCAAGGCTCACGAGAGGGGCGCATGTTGGATCCGCGTAGACACAAAATTTTGCGCCGCCCAGCGTGGGGCTCGAACCCACGACCCTGAGATTAAGAGTCTCATGCTCTACCGACTGAGCTAGCCGGGCTGCACGCAACGCGTTACGAGCCATACAATACTGATTTGACCTGCGACCATCTATTGAAGATTCTTTTGACTACAACTTATTTCCTGCTGCCACAAATCAGCTACAATCCTATTCAATGAAAAATTGTCTGCGAAAGGCATCAAATCTGCTTGAAATGATACGTGGCTATCAGCACCATTATTCAACACACATGCTCGACAGTGCGCAGACGCCTGTGGCGTAGCCCTTGGCTCCTGAATCAGATGCAGTAGTTCCAACAAAAACTCTCCTGAACGGCACTGTGCCGAAAACTTCGCTACAGATCACCCTTGTCTTGCTTGTGCTTCTGGTAGACGCCGGTTTTGCAGCCAGGAAGCGGACAGCAGCAACTTCCAACTAGTTTTAGAGTACTCAAACAACACAGTAAAACAGCATGCATCTTTTGCAGAACAGGAAAAACTCGACCGTGACAGGATTCGAACCTGCAATCTTCGGATACGAAGTCCGACGCCTTATCCATTAGGCCACACGGTCACTGGTGCAGTATACTTCTCCACACACACTTCATTTTCGCCATTTGTACACTTGGCAGAATGAATTTCCCATCTTTGACGCAGTTCTCCATCTCAAATTTCAGTACTAAAAGTACGACGCTACTTCTTGCTGTGTCCCATCGCAAGTTACATTCAAGCCCTTATGACGCTGATCAAACAAGAGGTGGCAAATCAGCTTCAATCGCTTAGTGCCATCTCAGTCGCTTGCAGAAGGTACCTCACCCTATGTGATACAATGGCGAGTTGTCGCTATTACCAAAGCGGCGGCGGCGGCGCCGACGACGACGACGACGACGACGACAATCGCGAGGGTCTTTATCAGGGGTAGAAAATACATCACAAGAACTAAGTATTTCACGTCGGCATTCTCCGGAGACTGCCAAAAGCTGCAGATTCTGGTGCCCACTTTAATAGCACCATTCACACTATTCATTTGCGAGAGCATTTCTTAAATACCGCACCCATTCATAATTTTTTTTATCCTTGACCGCTTTTTTCGAAAGGGCCACGGTGGGAGGGGCTGTTACAAAATTCATTTGCCTCCTGTGAGGATCGAACTCACGACCTCTGGTTTACTAGACCAGCGCTCTGCCACTGAGCTAAGGAGGCGCCTCCTAGCGCCCTTTTCGGGTACTTTGTTCTTACAGAGTAGTGAATCGGAGCCCTTCAGCTCGAAACGCACCGCATGAGCGACCATAATTTGCATTTAGTTAGCACAGCTGCTGCTTTCCTACACATCTCACACTATATCGATGTACAACTAAAATTCCAAAACAACACATTTATTTCATTTCAGAGTCACTTTCAGCTTCAAATACCGTTCCTCTGATATTCATACGAAGCTAGGCATCGTCGTAACCCGTTACGTTCATTACGCAAGGCTCACGAGAGGGGCGCATGTTGGATCCGCGTAGACACAAAATTTTGCGCCGCCCAGCGTGGGGCTCGAACCCACGACCCTGAGATTAAGAGTCTCATGTTCTACCGACTGAGCTAGCCGGGCTGCACGCAACGCGTTACGAGCCATACAATACTGATTTGACCTGCGACCATCTATTGAAGATTCTTTTGACTACAACTTATTTCCTGCTGCCACAAATCAGCTACAATCCTATTCAATGAAAAATTGTCTGCGAAAGGCATCAAATCTGCTTGAAATGATACGTGGCTATCAGCACCATTATTCAACACACATGCTCGACAGTGCGCAGACGCCTGTGGCGTAGCCCTTGGCTCCTGAATCAGATGCAGTAGTTCCAACAAAAACTCTCCTGAACGGCACTGTGCCGAAAACTTCGCTACAGATCACCCTTGTCTTGCTTGTGCTTCTGGTAGACGCCGGTTTTGCAGCCAGGAAGCGGACAGCAGCAACTTCCAACTAGTTTTAGAGTACTCAAACAACACAGTAAAACAGCATGCATCTTTTGCAGAACAGGAAAAACTCGACCGTGACAGGATTCGAACCTGCAATCTTCGGATCCGAAGTCCGACGCCTTATCCATTAGGCCACACGGTCACTGGTGCAGTATACTTCTCCACACACACTTCATTTTCGCCATTTGTACACTTGGCAGAATGAATTTCCCATCTTTGACGCAGTTCTCCATCTCAAATTTCAGTACTAAAAGTACGACGCTACTTCTTGCTGTGTCCCATCGCAAGTTACATTCAAGCCCTTATGACGCTGATCAAACAAGAGGTGGCAAATCAGCTTCAATCGCTTAGTGCCATCTCAGTCGCTTGCAGAAGGTACCTCACCCTATGTGATACAATGGCGAGTTGTCGCTATTACCAAAGCGGCGGCGGCGGCGCCGACGACGACGACGACGACGACGACGACAATCGCGAGGGTCTTTATCAGGGGTAGAAAATACATCACAAGAACTAAGTATTTCACGTCGGCATTCTCCGGAGACTGCCAAAAGCTGCAGATTCTGGTGCCCACTTTAATAGCACCATTCACACTATTCATTTGCGAGAGCATTTCTTAAATACCGCACCCATTCATAATTTTTTTTATCCTTGACCGCTTTTTTCGAAAGGGCCACGGTGGGAGGGGCTGTTACAAAATTCATTTGCCTCCTGTGAGGATCGAACTCACGACCTCTGGTTTACTAGACCAGCGCTCTGCCACTGAGCTAAGGAGGCGCCTCCTAGCGCCATTTTCGGGTACTTTGTTCTTACAGAGTAGTGAATCGGAGCCCTTCAGCTCGAAACGCACCGCATGAGCGACCATTATTTGCATTTAGTTAGCACAGCTGCTGCTTTCCTACACATCTCACACTATATCGATGTACAACTAAAATTCCAAAACAACACATTTATTTCATTTCAGAGTCACTTTCAGCTTCAAATACCGTTCCTCTGATATTCATACGAAGCTAGGCATCGTCGTAACCCGTTACGTTCATTACGCAAGGCTCACGAGAGGGGCGCATGTTGGATCCGCGTGGACACAAAATTTTGCGCCGCCCAGCGTGGGGCTCGAACCCACGACCCTGAGATTAAGAGTCTCATGCTCTACCGACTGAGCTAGCCGGGCTGCACGCAACGCGTTACGAGCCATACAATACTGATTTGACCTGCGACCATCTATTGAAGATTCTTTTGACTACAACTTATTTCCTGCTGCCACAAATCAGCTACAATCCTATTCAATGAAAAATTGTCTCCGAAAGGCATCAAATCTGCTTGAAATGATACGTGGCTATCAGCACCATTATTCAACACACATGCTCGACAGTGCGCAGACGCCTGTGGCGTAGCCCTTGGCTCCTGAATCAGATGCAGTAGTTCCAACAAAAACTCTCCTGAACGGCACTGTGCCGAAAACTTCGCTACAGATCACCCTTGTCTTGCTTGTGCTTCTGGTAGACGCCGGTTTTGCAGCCAGGAAGCGGACAGCAGCAACTTCCAACTAGTTTTAGAGTACTCAAACAACACAGTAAAACAGCATGCATCTTTTGCAGAACAGGAAAAACTCGACCGTGACAGGATTCGAACCTGCAATCTTCGGATCCGAAGTCCGACGCCTTATCCATTAGGCCACACGGTCACTGGTGCAGTATACTTCTCCACACACACTTCATTTTCGCCATTTGTATACTTGGCAGAATGAATTTCCCATCTTTGACGCAGTTCTCCATCTCAAATTTCAGTACTAAAAGTACGACGCTACTTCTTGCTGTGTCCCATCGCAAGTTACATTCAAGCCCTTATGACGCTGATCAAACAAGAGGTGGCAAATCAGCTTCAATCGCTTAGTGCCATCTCAGTCGCTTGCAGAAGGTACCTCACCCTATGTGATACAATGGCGAGTTGTCGCTATTACCAAAGCGGCGGCGGCGGCGCCGACGACGACGACGACGACAATCGCGAGGGTCTTTATCAGGGGTAGAAAATACATCACAAGAACTAAGTATTTCACGTCGGCATTCTCCGGAGACTGCCAAAAGCTGCAGATTCTGGTGCCCACTTTAATAGCACCATTCACACTATTCATTTGCGAGAGCATTTCTTAAATACCGCACCCATTCATAATTTTTTTTATCCTTGACCGCTTTTTTCGAAAGGGCCACGGTGGGAGGGGCTGTTACAAAATTCATTTGCCTCCTGTGAGGACCGAACTCACGACCTCTGGTTTACTAGACCAGCGCTCTGCCACTGAGCTAAGGAGGCGCCTCCTAGCGCCCTTTTCGGGTACTTTGTTCTTACAGAGTAGTGAATCGGAGCCCTTCAGCTCGAAACGCACCGCATGAGCGACCATTATTTGCATTTAGTTAGCACAGCTGCTGCTTTCCTACACATCTCACACTATATCGATGTACAACTAAAATTCCAAAACAACACATTTATTTCATTTCAGAGTCACTTTCAGCTTCAAATACCGTTCCTCTGATATTCATACGAAGCTAGGCATCGTCGTAACCCGTTACGTTCATTACGCAAGGCTCACGAGAGGGGCGCATGTTGGATCCGCGTAGACACAAAATTTTGCGCCGCCCAGCGTGGGGCTCGAACCCACGACCCTGAGATTAAGAGTCTCATGCTCTACCGACTGAGCTATCCGGGCTGCACGCAACGCGTTACGAGCCATACAATACTGATTTGACCTGCGACCATCTATTGAAGATTCTTTTGACTACAACTTATTTCCTGCTGCCACAAATCAGCTACAATCCTATTCAATGAAAAATTGTCTGCGAAAGGCATCAAATCTGCTTGAAATGATACGTGGCTATCAGCACCATTATTCAACACACATGCTCGACAGTGCGCAGACGCCTGTGGCGTAGCCCTTGGCTCCTGAATCAGATGCAGTAGTTCCAACAAAAACTCTCCTGAACGGCACTGTGCCGAAAACTTCGCTACAGATCACCCTTGTCTTGCTTGTGCTTCTGGTAGACGCCGGTTTTGCAGCCAGGAAGCGGACAGCAGCAACTTCCAACTAGTTTTAGAGTACTCAAACAACACAGTAAAACAGCATGCATCTTTTGCAGAACAGGAAAAACTCGACCGTGACAGGATTCGAACCTGCAATCTTCGGATCCGAAGTCCGACGCCTTATCCATTAGGCCACACGGTCACTGGTGCAGTATACTTCTCCACACACACTTCATTTTCGCCATTTGTACACTTGGCAGAATGAATTTCCCATCTTTGACGCAGTTCTCCATCTCAAATTTCAGTACTAAAAGTACGACGCTACTTCTTGCTGTGTCCCATCGCAAGTTACATTCAAGCCCTTATGACGCTGATCAAACAAGAGGTGGCAAATCAGCTTCAATCGCTTAGTGCCATCTCAGTCGCTTGCAGAAGGTACCTCACCCTATGTGATACAATGGCGAGTTGTCGCTATTACCAAAGCGGCGGCGGCGGCGCCGACGACGACGACGACGACGACGACGACGACGACGACGACAATCGCGAGGGTCTTTATCAGGGGTAGAAAATACATCACAAGAACTAAGTATTTCACGTCGGCATTCTCCGGAGACTGCCAAAAGCTGCAGATTCTGGTGCCCACTTTAATAGCACCATTCACACTATTCATTTGCGAGAGCATTTCTTAAATACCGCACCCATTCATAATTTTTTTTATCCTTGACCGCTTTTTTCGAAAGGGCCACGGTGGGAGGGGCTGTTACAAAATTCATTTGCCTCCTGTGAGGATCGAACTCACGACCTCTGGTTTACTAGACCAGCGCTCTGCCGCTGAGCTAAGGAGGCGCCTCCTAGCGCCCTTTTCGGGTACTTTGTTCTTACAGAGTAGTGAATCGGAGCCCTTCAGCTCGAAACGCACCGCATGAGCGACCATTATTTGCATTTAGTTAGCACAGCTGCTGCTTTCCTACACATCTCACACTATATCGATGTACAACTAAAATTCCAAAACAACACATTTATTTCATTTCAGAGTCACTTTCAGCTTCAAATACCGTTCCTCTGATATTCATACGAAGCTAGGCATCGTCGTAACCCGTTACGTTCATTACGCAAGGCTCACGAGAGGGGCGCATGTTGGATCCGCGTAGACACAAAATTTTGCGCCGCCCAGCGTGGGGCTCGAACCCACGACCCTGAGATTAAGAGTCTCATGCTCTACCGACTGAGCTAGCCGGGCTGCACGCAACGCGTTACGAGCCATACAATACTGATTTGACCTGCGACCATCTATTGAAGATTCTTTTGACTACAACTTATTTCCTGCTGCCACAAATCAGCTACAATCCTATTCAATGAAAAATTGTCTGCGAAAGGCATCAAATCTGCTTGAAATGATACGTGGCTATCAGCACCATTATTCAACACACATGCTCGACAGTGCGCAGACGCCTGTGGCGTAGCCCTTGGCTCCTGAATCAGATGCAGTAGTTCCAACAAAAACTCTCCTGAACGGCACTGTGCCGAAAACTTCGCTACAGATCACCCTTGTCTTGCTTGTGCTTCTGGTAGACGCCGGTTTTGCAGCCAGGAAGCGGACAGCAGCAACTTCCAACTAGTTTTAGAGTACTCAAACAACACAGTAAAACAGCATGCATCTTTTGCAGAACAGGAAAAACTCGACCGTGACAGGATTCGAACCTGCAATCTTCGGATCCGAAGTCCGACGCCTTATCCATTAGGCCACACGGTCACTGGTGCAGTATACTTCTCCACACACACTTCATTTTCGCCATTTGTACACTTGGCAGAATGAATTTCCCATCTTTGACGCAGTTCTCCATCTCAAATTTCAGTACTAAAAGTACGACGCTACTTCTTGCTGTGTCCCATCGCAAGTTACATTCAAGCCCTTATGACGCTGATCAAACAAGAGGTGGCAAATCAGCTTCAATCGCTTAGTGCCATCTCAGTCGCTTGCAGAAGGTACCTCACCCTATGTGATACAATGGCGAGTTGTCGCTATTACCAAAGCGGCGGCGGCGGCGCCGACGACGACGACGACGACGACGACGACGACGACGACGACGACAATCGCGAGGGTCTTTATCAGGGGTAGAAAATACATCACAAGAACTAAGTATTTCACGTCGGCATTCTCCGGAGACTGCCAAAAGCTGCAGATTCTGGTGCCCACTTTAATAGCACCATTCACACTATTCATTTGCGAGAGCATTTCTTAAATACCGCACCCATTCATAATTTTTTTTATCCTTGACCGCTTTTTTCGAAAGGGCCACGGTGGGAGGGGCTGTTACAAAATTCATTTGCCTCCTGTGAGGATCGAACTCACGACCTCTGGTTTACTAGACCAGCGCTCTGCCACTGAGCTAAGGAGGCGCCTCCTAGCGCCCTTTTCGGGTACTTTGTTCTTACAGAGTAGTGAATCGGAGCCCTTCAGCTCGAAACGCACCGCATGAGCGACCATTATTTGCATTTAGTTAGCACAGCTGCTGCTTTCCTACACATCTCACACTATATCGATGTACAACTAAAATTCCAAAACAACACATTTATTTCATTTCAGAGTCACTTTCAGCTTCAAATACCGTTCCTCTGATATTCATACGAAGCTAGGCATCGTCGTAACCCGTTACGTTCATTACGCAAGGCTCACGAGAGGGGCGCATGTTGGATCCGCGTAGACACAAAATTTTGCGCCGCCCAGCGTGGGGCTCGAACCCACGACCCTGAGATTAAGAGTCTCATGCTCTACCGACTGAGCTAGCCGGGCTGCACGCAACGCGTTACGAGCCATACAATACTGATTTGACCTGCGACCATCTATTGAAGATTCTTTTGACTACAACTTATTTCCTGCTGCCACAAATCAGCTACAATCCTATTCAATGAAAAATTGTCTCCGAAAGGCATCAAATCTGCTTGAAATGATACGTGGCTATCAGCACCATTATTCAACACACATGCTCGACAGTGCGCAGACGCCTGTGGCGTAGCCCTTGGCTCCTGAATCAGATGCAGTAGTTCCAACAAAAACTCTCCTGAACGGCACTGTGCCGAAAACTTCGCTACAGATCACCCTTGTCTTGCTTGTGCTTCTGGTAGACGCCGGTTTTGCAGCCAGGAAGCGGACAGCAGCAACTTCCAACTAGTTTTAGAGTACTCAAACAACACAGTAAAACAGCATGCATCTTTTGCAGAACAGGAAAAACTCGACCGTGACAGGATTCGAACCTGCAATCTTCGGATACGAAGTCCGACGCCTTATCCATTAGGCCACACGGTCACTGGTGCAGTATACTTCTCCACACACACTTCATTTTCGCCATTTGTACACTTGGCAGAATGAATTTCCCATCTTTGACGCAGTTCTCCATCTCAAATTTCAGTACTAAAAGTACGACGCTACTTCTTGCTGTGTCCCATCGCAAGTTACATTCAAGCCCTTATGACGCTGATCAAACAAGAGGTGGCAAATCAGCTTCAATCGCTTAGTGCCATCTCAGTCGCTTGCAGAAGGTACCTCACCCTATGTGATACAATGGCGAGTTGTCGCTATTACCAAAGCGGCGGCGGCGGCGCCGACGACGACGACGACGACGACAATCGCGAGGGTCTTTATCAGGGGTAGAAAATACATCACAAAAACTAAGTATTTCACGTCGGCATTCTCCGGAGACTGCCAAAAGCTGCAGATTCTGGTGCCCACTTTAATAGCACCATTCACACTATTCATTTGCGAGAGCATTTCTTAAATACCGCACCCATTCATAATTTTTTTTATCCTTGACCGCTTTTTTCGAAAGGGCCACGGTGGGAGGGGCTGTTACAAAATTCATTTGCCTCCCGTGAGGATCGAACTCACGACCTCTGGTTTACTAGACCAGCGCTCTGCCACTGAGCTAAGGAGGCGCCTCCTAGCGCCCTTTTCGGGTACTTTGTTCTTACAGAGTAGTGAATCGGAGCCCTTCAGCTCGAAACGCACCGCATGAGCGACCATTATTTGCATTTAGTTAGCACAGCTGCTGCTTTCCTACACATCTCACACTATATCGATGTACAACTAAAATTCCAAAACAACACATTTATTTCATTTCAGAGTCACTTTCAGCTTCAAATACCGTTCCTCTGATATTCATACGAAGCTAGGCATCGTCGTAACCCGTTACGTTCATTACGCAAGGCTCACGAGAGGGGCGCATGTTGGATCCGCGTAGACACAAAATTTTGCGCCGCCCAGCGTGGGGCTCGAACCCACGACCCTGAGATTAAGAGTCTCATGTTCTACCGACTGAGCTAGCCGGGCTGCACGCAACGCGTTACGAGCCATACAATACTGATTTGACCTGCGACCATCTATTGAAGATTCTTTTGACTACAACTTATTTCCTGCTGCCACAAATCAGCTACAATCCTATTCAATGAAAAATTGTCTCCGAAAGGCATCAAATCTGCTTGAAATGATACGTGGCTATCAGCACCATTATTCAACACACATGCTCGACAGTGCGCAGACGCCTGTGGCGTAGCCCTTGGCTCCTGAATCAGATGCAGTAGTTCCAACAAAAACTCTCCTGAACGGCACTGTGCCGAAAACTTCGCTACAGATCACCCTTGTCTTGCTTGTGCTTCTGGTAGACGCCGGTTTTGCAGCCAGGAAGCGGACAGCAGCAACTTCCAACTAGTTTTAGAGTACTCAAACAACACAGTAAAACAGCATGCATCTTTTGCAGAACAGGAAAAACTCGAACGTGACAGGATTCGAACCTGCAATCTTCGGATACGAAGTCCGACGCCTTATCCATTAGGCCACACGGTCACTGGTGCAGTATACTTCTCCACACACACTTCATTTTCGCCATTTGTACACTTGGCAGAATGAATTTCCCATCTTTGACGCAGTTCTCCATCTCAAATTTCAGTACTAAAAGTACGACGCTACTTCTTGCTGTGTCCCATCGCAAGTTACATTCAAGCCCTTATGACGCTGATCAAACAAGAGGTGGCAAATCAGCTTCAATCGCTTAGTGCCATCTCAGTCGCTTGCAGAAGGTACCTCACCCTATGTGATACAATGGCGAGTTGTCGCTATTACGAAAGCGGCGGCGGCGGCGACGACGACGACGACGACGACGACAATCGCGAGGGTCTTTATCAGGGGTAGAAAATACATCACAAAAACTAAGTATTTCACGTCGGCATTCTCCGGAGACTGCCAAAAGCTGCAGATTCTGGTGCCCACTTTAATAGCACCATTCACACTATTCATTTGCGAGAGCATTTCTTAAATACCGCACCCATTCATAATTTTTTTTATCCTTGACCGCTTTTTTCGAAAGGGCCACGGTGGGAGGGGCTGTTACAAAATTCATTTGCCTCCTGTGAGGATCGAACTCACGATCTCTGGTTTACTAGACCAGCGCTCTGCCACTGAGCTAAGGAGGCGCCTCCTAGCGCCCTTTTCGGGTACTTTGTTCTTACAGAGTAGTGAATCGGAGCCCTTCAGCTCGAAACGCACCGCATGAGCGACCATTATTTGCATTTAGTTAGCACAGCTGCTGCTTTCCTACACATCTCACACTATATCGATGTACAACTAAAATTCCAAAACAACACATTTATTTCATTTCAGAGTCACTTTCAGCTTCAAATACCGTTCCTCTGATATTCATACGAAGCTAGGCATCGTCGTAACCCGTTACGTTCATTACGCAAGGCTCACGAGAGGGGCGCATGTTGGATCCGCGTAGACACAAAATTTTGCGCCGCCCAGCGTGGGGCTCGAACCCACGACCCTGAGATTAAGAGTCTCATGCTCTACCGACTGAGCTAGCCGGGCTGCACGCAACGCGTTACGAGCCATACAATACTGATTTGACCTGCGACCATCTATTGAAGATTCTTTTGACTACAACTTATTTCCTGCTGCCACAAATCAGCTACAATCCTATTCAATGAAAAATTGTCTCCGAAAGGCATCAAATCTGCTTGAAATGATACGTGGCTATCAGCACCATTATTCAACACACATGCTCGACAGTGCGCAGACGCCTGTGGCGTAGCCCTTGGCTCCTGAATCAGATGCAGTAGTTCCAACAAAAACTCTCCTGAACGGCACTGTGCCGAAAACTTCGCTACAGATCACCCTTGTCTTGCTTGTGCTTCTGGTAGACGCCGGTTTTGCAGCCAGGAAGCGGACAGCAGCAACTTCCAACTAGTTTTAGAGTACTCAAACAACACAGTAAAACAGCATGCATCTTTTGCAGAACAGGAAAAACTCGACCGTGACAGGATTCGAACCTGCAATCTTCGGATCCGAAGTCCGACGCCTTATCCATTAGGCCACACGGTCACTGGTGCAGTATACTTCTCCACACACACTTCATTTTCGCCATTTGTACACTTGGCAGAATGAATTTCCCATCTTTGACGCAGTTCTCCATCTCAAATTTCAGTACTAAAAGTACGACGCTACTTCTTGCTGTGTCCCATCGCAAGTTACATTCAAGCCCTTATGACGCTGATCAAACAAGAGGTGGCAAATCAGCTTCAATCGCTTAGTGCCATCTCAGTCGCTTGCAGAAGGTACCTCACCCTATGTGATACAATGGCGAGTTGTCGCTATTACGAAAGCGGCGGCGGCGGCGCCGACGACGACGACGACGACGACGACGACGACGACGACGACAATCGCGAGGGTCTTTATCAGGGGTAGAAAATACATCACAAAAACTAAGTATTTCACGTCGGCATTCTCCGGAGACTGCCAAAAGCTGCAGATTCTGGTGCCCACTTTAATAGCACCATTCACACTATTCATTTGCGAGAGCATTTCTTAAATACCGCACCCATTCATAATTTTTTTTATCCTTGACCGCTTTTTTCGAAAGGGCCACGGTGGGAGGGGCTGTTACAAAATTCATTTGCCTCCTGTGAGGATCGAACTCACGATCTCTGGTTTACTAGACCAGCGCTCTGCCACTGAGCTAAGGAGGCGCCTCCTAGCGCCCTTTTCGGGTACTTTGTTCTTACAGAGTAGTGAATCGGAGCCCTTCAGCTCGAAACGCACCGCATGAGCGACCATTATTTGCATTTAGTTAGCACAGCTGCTGCTTTCCTACACATCTCACACTATATCGATGTACAACTAAAATTCCAAAACAACACATTTATTTCATTTCAGAGTCACTTTCAGCTTCAAATACCGTTCCTCTGATATTCATACGAAGCTAGGCATCGTCGTAACCCGTTACGTTCATTACGCAAGGCTCACGAGAGGGGCGCATGTTGGATCCGCGTAGACACAAAATTTTGCGCCGCCCAGCGTGGGGCTCGAACCCACGACCCTGAGATTAAGAGTCTCATGCTCTACCGACTGAGCTAGCCGGGCTGCACGCAACGCGTTACGAGCCATACAATACTGATTTGACCTGCGACCATCTATTGAAGATTCTTTTGACTACAACTTATTTCCTGCTGCCACAAATCAGCTACAATCCTATTCAATGAAAAATTGTCTCCGAAAGGCATCAAATCTGCTTGAAATGATACGTGGCTACAGCACCATTATTCAACACACATGCTCGACAGTGCGCAGACGCCTGTGGCGTAGCCCTTGGCTCCTGAATCAGATGCAGTAGTTCCAACAAAAACTCTCCTGAACGGCACTGTGCCGAAAACTTCGCTACAGATCACCCTTGTCTTGCCTGTGCTTCTGGTAGACGCCGGTTTTGCAGCCAGGAAGCGGACAGCAGCAACTTCCAACTAGTTTTAGAGTACTCAAACAACACAGTAAAACAGCATGCATCTTTTGCAGAACAGGAAAAACTCGACCGTGACAGGATTCGAACCTGCAATCTTCGGATCCGAAGTCCGACGCCTTATCCATTAGGCCACACGGTCACTGGTGCAGTATACTTCTCCACACACACTTCATTTTCGCCATTTGTACACTTGGCAGAATGAATTTCCCATCTTTGACGCAGTTCTCCATCTCAAATTTCAGTACTAAAAGTACGACGCTACTTCTTGCTGTGTCCCATCGCAAGTTACATTCAAGCCCTTATGACGCTGATCAAACAAGAGGTGGCAAATCAGCTTCAATCGCTTAGTGCCATCTCAGTCGCTTGCAGAAGGTACCTCACCCTATGTGATACAATGGCGAGTTGTCGCTATTACCAAAGCGGCGGCGGCGGCGCCGACGACGACGACGACGACGACAATCGCGAGGGTCTTTATCAGGGGTAGAAAATACATCACAAGAACTAAGTATTTCACGTCGGCATTCTCCGGAGACTGCCAAAAGCTGCAGATTCTGGTGCCCACTTTAATAGCACCATTCACACTATTCATTTGCGAGAGCATTTCTTAAATACCGCACCCATTCATAATTTTTTTTATCCTTGACCGCTTTTTTCGAAAGGGCCACGGTGGGAGGGGCTGTTACAAAATTCATTTGCCTCCTGTGAGGATCGAACTCACGACCTCTGGTTTACTAGACCAGCGCTCTGCCACTGAGCTAAGGAGGCGCCTCCTAGCGCCCTTTTCGGGTACTTTGTTCTTACAGAGTAGTGAATCGGAGCCCTTCAGCTCGAAACGCACCGCATGAGCGACCATTATTTGCATTTAGTTAGCACAGCTGCTGCTTTCCTACACATCTCACACTATATCGATGTACAACTAAAATTCCAAAACAACACATTTATTTCATTTCAGAGTCACTTTCAGCTTCAAATACCGTTCCTCTGATATTCATACGAAGCTAGGCATCGTCGTAACCCGTTACGTTCATTACGCAAGGCTCACGAGAGGGGCGCATGTTGGATCCGCGTAGACACAAAATTTTGCGCCGCCCAGCGTGGGGCTCGAACCCACGACCCTGAGATTAAGAGTCTCATGCTCTACCGACTGAGCTAGCCGGGCTGCACGCAACGCGTTACGAGCCATACAATACTGATTTGACCTGCGACCATCTATTGAAGATTCTTTTGACTACAACTTATTTCCTGCTGCCACAAATCAGCTACAATCCTATTCAATGAAAAATTGTCTGCGAAAGGCATCAAATCTGCTTGAAATGATACGTGGCTATCAGCACCATTATTCAACACACATGCTCGACAGTGCGCAGACGCCTGTGGCGTAGCCCTTGGCTCCTGAATCAGATGCAGTAGTTCCAACAAAAACTCTCCTGAACGGCACTGTGCCGAAAACTTCGCTACAGATCACCCTTGTCTTGCTTGTGCTTCTGGTAGACGCCGGTTTTGCAGCCAGGAAGCGGACAGCAGCAACTTCCAACTAGTTTTAGAGTACTCAAACAACACAGTAAAACAGCATGCATCTTTTGCAGAACAGGAAAAACTCGACCGTGACAGGATTCGAACCTGCAATCTTCGGATCCGAAGTCCGACGCCTTATCCATTAGGCCACACGGTCACTGGTGCAGTATACTTCTCCACACACACTTCATTTTCGCCATTTGTACACTTGGCAGAATGAATTTCCCATCTTTGACGCAGTTCTCCATCTCAAATTTCAGTACTAAAAGTACGACGCTACTTCTTGCTGTGTCCCATCGCAAGTTACATTCAAGCCCTTATGACGCTGATCAAACAAGAGGTGGCAAATCAGCTTCAATCGCTTAGTGCCATCTCAGTCGCTTGCAGAAGGTACCTCACCCTATGTGATACAATGGCGAGTTGTCGCTATTACCAAAGCGGCGGCGGCGGCGCCGACGACGACGACGACGACGACAATCGCGAGGGTCTTTATCAGGGGTAGAAAATACATCACAAGAACTAAGTATTTCACGTCGGCATTCTCCGCAGACTGCCAAAAGCTGCAGATTCTGGTGCCCACTTTAATAGCACCATTCACACTATTCATTTGCGAGAGCATTTCTTAAATACCGCACCCATTCATAATTTTTTTTATCCTTGACCGCTTTTTTCGAAAGGGCCACGGTGGGAGGGGCTGTTACAAAATTCATTTGCCTCCTGTGAGGATCGAACTCACGACCTCTGGTTTACTAGACCAGCGCTCTGCCACTGAGCTAAGGAGGCGCCTCCTAGCGCCCTTTTCGGGTACTTTGTTCTTACAGAGTAGTGAATCGGAGCCCTTCAGCTCGAAACGCACCGCATGAGCGACCATTATTTGCATTTAGTTAGCACAGCTGCTGCTTTCCTACACATCTCACACTATATCGATGTACAACTAAAATTCCAAAACAACACATTTATTTCATTTCAGAGTCACTTTCAGCTTCAAATACCGTTCCTCTGATATTCATACGAAGCTAGGCATCGTCGTAACCCGTTACGTTCATTACGCAAGGCTCACGAGAGGGGCGCATGTTGGATCCGCGTAGACACAAAATTTTGCGCCGCCCAGCGTGGGGCTCGAACCCACGACCCTGAGATTAAGAGTCTCATGCTCTACCGACTGAGCTAGCCGGGCTGCACGCAACGCGTTACGAGCCATACAATACTGATTTGACCTGCGACCATCTATTGAAGATTCTTTTGACTACAACTTATTTCCTGCTGCCACAAATCAGCTACAATCCTATTCAATGAAAAATTGTCTGCGAAAGGCATCAAATCTGCTTGAAATGATACGTGGCTATCAGCACCATTATTCAACACACATGCTCGACAGTGCGCAGACGCCTGTGGCGTAGCCCTTGGCTCCTGAATCAGATGCAGTAGTTCCAACAAAAACTCTCCTGAACGGCACTGTGCCGAAAACTTCGCTACAGATCACCCTTGTCTTGCTTGTGCTTCTGGTAGACGCCGGGTTTGCAGCCAGGAAGCGGACAGCAGCAACTTCCAACTAGTTTTAGAGTACTCAAACAACACAGTAAAACAGCATGCATCTTTTGCAGAACAGGAAAAACTCGACCGTGACAGGATTCGAACCTGCAATCTTCGGATCCGAAGTCCGACGCCTTATCCATTAGGCCACACGGTCACTGGTGCAGTATACTTCTCCACACACACTTCATTTTCGCCATTTGTACACTTGGCAGAATGAATTTCCCATCTTTGACGCAGTTCTCCATCTCAAATTTCAGTACTAAAAGTACGACGCTACTTCTTGCTGTGTCCCATCGCAAGTTACATTCAAGCCCTTATGACGCTGATCAAACAAGAGGTGGCAAATCAGCTTCAATCGCTTAGTGCCATCTCAGTCGCTTGCAGAAGGTACCTCACCCTATGTGATACAATGGCGAGTTGTCGCTATTACGAAAGCGGCGGCGGCGGCGCCGACGACGACGACGACGACAATCGCGAGGGTCTTTATCAGGGGTAGAAAATACATCACAAAAACTAAGTATTTCACGTCGGCATTCTCCGGAGACTGCCAAAAGCTGCAGATTCTGGTGCCCACTTTAATAGCACCATTCACACTATTCATTTGCGAGAGCATTTCTTAAATACCGCACCCATTCATAATTTTTTTTATCCTTGACCGCTTTTTTCGAAAGGGCCACGGTGGGAGGGGCTGTTACAAAATTCATTTGCCTCCTGTGAGGATCGAACTCACGATCTCTGGTTTACTAGACCAGCGCTCTGCCACTGAGCTAAGGAGGCGCCTCCTAGCGCCCTTTTCGGGTACTTTGTTCTTACAGAGTAGTGAATCGGAGCCCTTCAGCTCGAAACGCACCGCATGAGCGACCATTATTTGCATTTAGTTAGCACAGCTGCTGCTTTCCTACACATCTCACACTATATCGATGTACAACTAAAATTCCAAAACAACACATTTATTTCATTTCAGAGTCACTTTCAGCTTCAAATACCGTTCCTCTGATATTCATACGAAGCTAGGCATCGTCGTAACCCGTTACGTTCATTACGCAAGGCTCACGAGAGGGGCGCATGTTGGATCCGCGTAGACACAAAATTTTGCGCCGCCCAGCGTGGGGCTCGAACCCACGACCCTGAGATTAAGAGTCTCATGCTCTACCGACTGAGCTAGCCGGGCTGCACGCAACGCGTTACGAGCCATACAATACTGATTTGACCTGCGACCATCTATTGAAGATTCTTTTGACTACAACTTATTTCCTGCTGCCACAAATCAGCTACAATCCTATTCAATGAAAAATTGTCTCCGAAAGGCATCAAATCTGCTTGAAATGATACGTGGCTATCAGCACCATTATTCAACACACATGCTCGACAGTGCGCAGACGCCTGTGGCGTAGCCCTTGGCTCCTGAATCAGATGCAGTAGTTCCAACAAAAACTCTCCTGAACGGCACTGTGCCGAAAACTTCGCTACAGATCACCCTTGTCTTGCTTGTGCTTCTGGTAGACGCCGGTTTTGCAGCCAGGAAGCGGACAGCAGCAACTTCCAACTAGTTTTAGAGTACTCAAACAACACAGTAAAACAGCATGCATCTTTTGCAGAACAGGAAAAACTCGACCGTGACAGGATTCGAACCTGCAATCTTCGGATCCGAAGTCCGACGCCTTATCCATTAGGCCACACGGTCACTGGTGCAGTATACTTCTCCACACACACTTCATTTTCGCCATTTGTACACTTGGCAGAATGAATTTCCCATCTTTGACGCAGTTCTCCATCTCAAATTTCAGTACTAAAAGTACGACGCTACTTCTTGCTGTGTCCCATCGCAAGTTACATTCAAGCCCTTATGACGCTGATCAAACAAGAGGTGGCAAATCAGCTTCAATCGCTTAGTGCCATCTCAGTCGCTTGCAGAAGGTACCTCACCCTATGTGATACAATGGCGAGTTGTCGCTATTACGAAAGCGGCGGCGGCGGCGCCGACGACGACGACGACGACGACGACGACGACGACGACGACGACGACAATCGCGAGGGTCTTTATCAGGGGTAGAAAATACATCACAAGAACTAAGTATTTCACGTCGGCATTCTCCGGAGACTGCCAAAAGCTGCAGATTCTGGTGCCCACTTTAATAGCACCATTCACACTATTCATTTGCGAGAGCATTTCTTAAATACCGCACCCATTCATAATTTTTTTTATCCTTGACCGCTTTTTTCGAAAGGGCCACGGTGGGAGGGGCTGTTACAAAATTCATTTGCCTCCTGTGAGGATCGAACTCACGACCTCTGGTTTACTAGACCAGCGCTCTGCCACTGAGCTAAGGAGGCGCCTCCTAGCGCCCTTTTCGGGTACTTTGTTCTTACAGAGTAGTGAATCGGAGCCCTTCAGCTCGAAACGCACCGCATGAGCGACCATTATTTGCATTTAGTTAGCACAGCTGCTGCTTTCCTACACATCTCACACTATATCGATGTACAACTAAAATTCCAAAACAACACATTTATTTCATTTCAGAGTCACTTTCAGCTTCAAATACCGTTCCTCTGATATTCATACGAAGCTAGGCATCGTCGTAACCCGTTACGTTCATTACGCAAGGCTCACGAGAGGGGCGCATGTTGGATCCGCGTAGACACAAAATTTTGCGCCGCCCAGCGTGGGGCTCGAACCCACGACCCTGAGATTAAGAGTCTCATGCTCTACCGACTGAGCTAGCCGGGCTGCACGCAACGCGTTACGAGCCATACAATACTGATTTGACCTGCGACCATCTATTGAAGATTCTTTTGACTACAACTTATTTCCTGCTGCCACAAATCAGCTACAATCCTATTCAATGAAAAATTGTCTGCGAAAGGCATCAAATCTGCTTGAAATGATACGTGGCTATCAGCACCATTATTCAACACACATGCTCGACAGTGCGCAGACGCCTGTGGCGTAGCCCTTGGCTCCTGAATCAGATGCAGTAGTTCCAACAAAAACTCTCCTGAACGGCACTGTGCCGAAAACTTCGCTACAGATCACCCTTGTCTTGCTTGTGCTTCTGGTAGACGCCGGGTTTGCAGCCAGGAAGCGGACAGCAGCAACTTCCAACTAGTTTTAGAGTACTCAAACAACACAGTAAAACAGCATGCATCTTTTGCAGAACAGGAAAAACTCGACCGTGACAGGATTCGAACCTGCAATCTTCGGATCCGAAGTCCGACGCCTTATCCATTAGGCCACACGGTCACTGGTGCAGTATACTTCTCCACACACACTTCATTTTCGCCATTTGTACACTTGGCAGAATGAATTTCCCATCTTTGACGCAGTTCTCCATCTCAAATTTCAGTACTAAAAGTACGACGCTACTTCTTGCTGTGTCCCATCGCAAGTTACATTCAAGCCCTTATGACGCTGATCAAACAAGAGGTGGCAAATCAGCTTCAATCGCTTAGTGCCATCTCAGTCGCTTGCAGAAGGTACCTCACCCTATGTGATACAATGGCGAGTTGTCGCTATTACGAAAGCGGCGGCGGCGGCGCCGACGACGACGACGACAATCGCGAGGGTCTTTATCAGGGGTAGAAAATACATCACAAAAACTAAGTATTTCACGTCGGCATTCTCCGGAGACTGCCAAAAGCTGCAGATTCTGGTGCCCACTTTAATAGCACCATTCACACTATTCATTTGCGAGAGCATTTCTTAAATACCGCACCCATTCATAATTTTTTTTATCCTTGACCGCTTTTTTCGAAAGGGCCACGGTGGGAGGGGCTGTTACAAAATTCATTTGCCTCCTGTGAGGATCGAACTCACGATCTCTGGTTTACTAGACCAGCGCTCTGCCACTGAGCTAAGGAGGCGCCTCCTAGCGCCCTTTTCGGGTACTTTGTTCTTACAGAGTAGTGAATCGGAGCCCTTCAGCTCGAAACGCACCGCATGAGCGACCATTATTTGCATTTAGTTAGCACAGCTGCTGCTTTCCTACACATCTCACACTATATCGATGTACAACTAAAATTCCAAAACAACACATTTATTTCATTTCAGAGTCACTTTCAGCTTCAAATACCGTTCCTCTGATATTCATACGAAGCTAGGCATCGTCGTAACCCGTTACGTTCATTACGCAAGGCTCACGAGAGGGGCGCATGTTGGATCCGCGTAGACACAAAATTTTGCGCCGCCCAGCGTGGGGCTCGAACCCACGACCCTGAGATTAAGAGTCTCATGCTCTACCGACTGAGCTAGCCGGGCTGCACGCAACGCGTTACGAGCCATACAATACTGATTTGACCTGCGACCATCTATTGAAGATTCTTTTGACTACAACTTATTTCCTGCTGCCACAAATCAGCTACAATCCTATTCAATGAAAAATTGTCTCCGAAAGGCATCAAATCTGCTTGAAATGATACGTGGCTATCAGCACCATTATTCAACACACATGCTCGACAGTGCGCAGACGCCTGTGGCGTAGCCCTTGGCTCCTGAATCAGATGCAGTAGTTCCAACAAAAACTCTCCTGAACGGCACTGTGCCGAAAACTTCGCTACAGATCACCCTTGTCTTGCTTGTGCTTCTGGTAGACGCCGGTTTTGCAGCCAGGAAGCGGACAGCAGCAACTTCCAACTAGTTTTAGAGTACTCAAACAACACAGTAAAACAGCATGCATCTTTTGCAGAACAGGAAAAACTCGACCGTGACAGGATTCGAACCTGCAATCTTCGGATCCGAAGTCCGACGCCTTATCCATTAGGCCACACGGTCACTGGTGCAGTATACTTCTCCACACACACTTCATTTTCGCCATTTGTACACTTGGCAGAATGAATTTCCCATCTTTGACGCAGTTCTCCATCTCAAATTTCAGTACTAAAAGTACGACGCTACTTCTTGCTGTGTCCCATCGCAAGTTACATTCAAGCCCTTATGACGCTGATCAAACAAGAGGTGGCAAATCAGCTTCAATCGCTTAGTGCCATCTCAGTCGCTTGCAGAAGGTACCTCACCCTATGTGATACAATGGCGAGTTGTCGCTATTACGAAAGCGGCGGCGGCGGCGCCGACGACGACGACGACGACGACGACGACGACGACGACGACGACGACAATCGCGAGGGTCTTTATCAGGGGTAGAAAATACATCACAAGAACTAAGTATTTCACGTCGGCATTCTCCGGAGACTGCCAAAAGCTGCAGATTCTGGTGCCCACTTTAATAGCACCATTCACACTATTCATTTGCGAGAGCATTTCTTAAATACCGCACCCATTCATAATTTTTTTTATCCTTGACCGCTTTTTTCGAAAGGGCCACGGTGGGAGGGGCTGTTACAAAATTCATTTGCCTCCTGTGAGGATCGAACTCACGACCTCTGGTTTACTAGACCAGCGCTCTGCCACTGAGCTAAGGAGGCGCCTCCTAGCGCCCTTTTCGGGTACTTTGTTCTTACAGAGTAGTGAATCGGAGCCCTTCAGCTCGAAACGCACCGCATGAGCGACCATTATTTGCATTTAGTTAGCACAGCTGCTGCTTTCCTACACATCTCACACTATATCGATGTACAACTAAAATTCCAAAACAACACATTTATTTCATTTCAGAGTCACTTTCAGCTTCAAATACCGTTCCTCTGATATTCATACGAAGCTAGGCATCGTCGTAACCCGTTACGTTCATTACGCAAGGCTCACGAGAGGGGCGCATGTTGGATCCGCGTAGACACAAAATTTTGCGCCGCCCAGCGTGGGGCTCGAACCCACGACCCTGAGATTAAGAGTCTCATGCTCTACCGACTGAGCTAGCCGGGCTGCACGCAACGCGTTACGAGCCATACAATACTGATTTGACCTGCGACCATCTATTGAAGATTCTTTTGACTACAACTTATTTCCTGCTGCCACAAATCAGCTACAATCCTATTCAATGAAAAATTGTCTGCGAAAGGCATCAAATCTGCTTGAAATGATACGTGGCTATCAGCACCATTATTCAACACACATGCTCGACAGTGCGCAGACGCCTGTGGCGTAGCCCTTGGCTCCTGAATCAGATGCAGTAGTTCCAACAAAAACTCTCCTGAACGGCACTGTGCCGAAAACTTCGCTACAGATCACCCTTGTCTTGCTTGTGCTTCTGGTAGACGCCGGGTTTGCAGCCAGGAAGCGGACAGCAGCAACTTCCAACTAGTTTTAGAGTACTCAAACAACACAGTAAAACAGCATGCATCTTTTGCAGAACAGGAAAAACTCGACCGTGACAGGATTCGAACCTGCAATCTTCGGATCCGAAGTCCGACGCCTTATCCATTAGGCCACACGGTCACTGGTGCAGTATACTTCTCCACACACACTTCATTTTCGCCATTTGTACACTTGGCAGAATGAATTTCCCATCTTTGACGCAGTTCTCCATCTCAAATTTCAGTACTAAAAGTACGACGCTACTTCTTGCTGTGTCCCATCGCAAGTTACATTCAAGCCCTTATGACGCTGATCAAACAAGAGGTGGCAAATCAGCTTCAATCGCTTAGTGCCATCTCAGTCGCTTGCAGAAGGTACCTCACCCTATGTGATACAATGGCGAGTTGTCGCTATTACGAAAGCGGCGGCGGCGGCGCCGACGACGACGACGACGACAATCGCGAGGGTCTTTATCAGGGGTAGAAAATACATCACAAAAACTAAGTATTTCACGTCGGCATTCTCCGGAGACTGCCAAAAGCTGCAGATTCTGGTGCCCACTTTAATAGCACCATTCACACTATTCATTTGCGAGAGCATTTCTTAAATACCGCACCCATTCATAATTTTTTTTATCCTTGACCGCTTTTTTCGAAAGGGCCACGGTGGGAGGGGCTGTTACAAAATTCATTTGCCTCCTGTGAGGATCGAACTCACGACCTCTGGTTTACTAGACCAGCGCTCTGCCACTGAGCTAAGGAGGCGCCTCCTAGCGCCCTTTTCGGGTACTTTGTTCTTACAGAGTAGTGAATCGGAGCCCTTCAGCTCGAAACGCACCGCATGAGCGACCATTATTTGCATTTAGTTAGCACAGCTGCTGCTTTCCTACACATCTCACACTATATCGATGTACAACTAAAATTCCAAAACAACACATTTATTTCATTTCAGAGTCACTTTCAGCTTCAAATACCGTTCCTCTGATATTCATACGAAGCTAGGCATCGTCGTAACCCGTTACGTTCATTACGCAAGGCTCACGAGAGGGGCGCATGTTGGATCCGCGTAGACACAAAATTTTGCGCCGCCCAGCGTGGGGCTCGAACCCACGACCCTGAGATTAAGAGTCTCATGCTCTACCGACTGAGCTAGCCGGGCTGCACGCAACGCGTTACGAGCCATACAATACTGATTTGACCTGCGACCATCTATTGAAGATTCTTTTGACTACAACTTATTTCCTGCTGCCACAAATCAGCTACAATCCTATTCAATGAAAAATTGTCTCCGAAAGGCATCAAATCTGCTTGAAATGATACGTGGCTATCAGCACCATTATTCAACACACATGCTCGACAGTGCGCAGACGCCTGTGGCGTAGCCCTTGGCTCCTGAATCAGATGCAGTAGTTCCAACAAAAACTCTCCTGAACGGCACTGTGCCGAAAACTTCGCTACAGATCACCCTTGTCTTGCTTGTGCTTCTGGTAGACGCCGGGTTTGCAGCCAGGAAGCGGACAGCAGCAACTTCCAACTAGTTTTAGAGTACTCAAACAACACAGTAAAACAGCATGCATCTTTTGCAGAACAGGAAAAACTCGACCGTGACAGGATTCGAACCTGCAATCTTCGGATCCGAAGTCCGACGCCTTATCCATTAGGCCACACGGTCACTGGTGCAGTATACTTCTCCACACACACTTCATTTTCGCCATTTGTACACTTGGCAGAATGAATTTCCCATCTTTGACGCAGTTCTCCATCTCAAATTTCAGTACTAAAAGTACGACGCTACTTCTTGCTGTGTCCCATCGCAAGTTACATTCAAGCCCTTATGACGCTGATCAAACAAGAGGTGGCAAATCAGCTTCAATCGCTTAG
The DNA here is from genome assembly GCF_023864275.1 of Schistocerca cancellata. Lineage (NCBI taxonomy): Eukaryota > Metazoa > Arthropoda > Insecta > Orthoptera > Acrididae > Schistocerca > Schistocerca cancellata. Next base: position 1,076,549 of record NW_026047108.1, read on the forward strand.
TGCCATCTCAGTCGCTTGCAGAAGGTACCTCACCCTATGTGATACAATGGCGAGTTGTCGCTATTACGAAAGCGGCGGCGGCGGCGCCGACGACGACGACGACGACGACAATCGCGAGGGTCTTTATCAGGGGTAGAAAATACATCACAAAAACTAAGTATTTCACGTCGGCATTCTCCGGAGACTGCCAAAAGCTGCAGATTCTGGTGCCCACTTTAATAGCACCATTCACACTATTCATTTGCGAGAGCATTTCTTAAATACCGCACCCATTCATAATTTTTTTTATCCTTGACCGCTTTTTTCGAAAGGGCCACGGTGGGAGGGGCTGTTACAAAATTCATTTGCCTCCTGTGAGGATCGAACTCACGATCTCTGGTTTACTAGACCAGCGCTCTGCCACTGAGCTAAGGAGGCGCCTCCTAGCGCCCTTTTCGGGTACTTTGTTCTTACAGAGTAGTGAATCGGAGCCCTTCAGCTCGAAACGCACCGCATGAGCGACCATTATTTGCATTTAGTTAGCACAGCTGCTGCTTTCCTACACATCTCACACTATATCGATGTACAACTAAAATTCCAAAACAACACATTTATTTCATTTCAGAGTCACTTTCAGCTTCAAATACCGTTCCTCTGATATTCATACGAAGCTAGGCATCGTCGTAACCCGTTACGTTCATTACGCAAGGCTCACGAGAGGGGCGCATGTTGGATCCGCGTAGACACAAAATTTTGCGCCGCCCAGCGTGGGGCTCGAACCCACGACCCTGAGATTAAGAGTCTCATGCTCTACCGACTGAGCTAGCCGGGCTGCACGCAACGCGTTACGAGCCATACAATACTGATTTGACCTGCGACCATCTATTGAAGATTCTTTTGACTACAACTTATTTCCTGCTGCCACAAATCAGCTACAATCCTATTCAATGAAAAATTGTCTCCGAAAGGCATCAAATCTGCTTGAAATGATACGTGGCTATCAGCACCATTATTCAACACACATGCTCGACAGTGCGCAGACGCCTGTGGCGTAGCCCTTGGCTCCTGAATCAGATGCAGTAGTTCCAACAAAAACTCTCCTGAACGGCACTGTGCCGAAAACTTCGCTACAGATCACCCTTGTCTTGCTTGTGCTTCTGGTAGACGCCGGTTTTGCAGCCAGGAAGCGGACAGCAGCAACTTCCAACTAGTTTTAGAGTACTCAAACAACACAGTAAAACAGCATGCATCTTTTGCAGAACAGGAAAAACTCGACCGTGACAGGATTCGAACCTGCAATCTTCGGATCCGAAGTCCGACGCCTTATCCATTAGGCCACACGGTCACTGGTGCAGTATACTTCTCCACACACACTTCATTTTCGCCATTTGTACACTTGGCAGAATGAATTTCCCATCTTTGACGCAGTTCTCCATCTCAAATTTCAGTACTAAAAGTACGACGCTACTTCTTGCTGTGTCCCATCGCAAGTTACATTCAAGCCCTTATGACGCTGATCAAACAAGAGGTGGCAAATCAGCTTCAATCGCTTAGTGCCATCTCAGTCGCTTGCAGAAGGTACCTCACCCTATGTGATACAATGGCGAGTTGTCGCTATTACCAAAGCGGCGGCGGCGGCGCCGACGACGACGACGACGACGACAATCGCGAGGGTCTTTATCAGGGGTAGAAAATACATCACAAGAACTAAGTATTTCACGTCGGCATTCTCCGGAGACTGCCAAAAGCTGCAGATTCTGGTGCCCACTTTAATAGCACCATTCACACTATTCATTTGCGAGAGCATTTCTTAAATACCGCACCCATTCATAATTTTTTTTATCCTTGACCGCTTTTTTCGAAAGGGCCACGGTGGGAGGGGCTGTTACAAAATTCATTTGCCTCCTGTGAGGATCGAACTCACGACCTCTGGTTTACTAGACCAGCGCTCTGCCACTGAGCTAAGGAGGCGCCTCCTAGCGCCCTTTTCGGGTACTTTGTTCTTACAGAGTAGTGAATCGGAGCCCTTCAGCTCGAAACGCACCGCATGAGCGACCATTATTTGCATTTAGTTAGCACAGCTGCTGCTTTCCTACACATCTCACACTATATCGATGTACAACTAAAATTCCAAAACAACACATTTATTTCATTTCAGAGTCACTTTCAGCTTCAAATACCGTTCCTCTGATATTCATACGAAGCTAGGCATCGTCGTAACCCGTTACGTTCATTACGCAAGGCTCACGAGAGGGGCGCATGTTGGATCCGCGTAGACACAAAATTTTGCGCCGCCCAGCGTGGGGCTCGAACCCACGACCCTGAGATTAAGAGTCTCATGCTCTACCGACTGAGCTAGCCGGGCTGCACGCAACGCGTTACGAGCCATACAATACTGATTTGACCTGCGACCATCTATTGAAGATTCTTTTGACTACAACTTATTTCCTGCTGCCACAAATCAGCTACAATCCTATTCAATGAAAAATTGTCTGCGAAAGGCATCAAATCTGCTTGAAATGATACGTGGCTATCAGCACCATTATTCAACACACATGCTCGACAGTGCGCAGACGCCTGTGGCGTAGCCCTTGGCTCCTGAATCAGATGCAGTAGTTCCAACAAAAACTCTCCTGAACGGCACTGTGCCGAAAACTTCGCTACAGATCACCCTTGTCTTGCTTGTGCTTCTGGTAGACGCCGGTTTTGCAGCCAGGAAGCGGACAGCAGCAACTTCCAACTAGTTTTAGAGTACTCAAACAACACAGTAAAACAGCATGCATCTTTTGCAGAACAGGAAAAACTCGACCGTGACAGGATTCGAACCTGCAATCTTCGGATCCGAAGTCCGACGCCTTATCCATTAGGCCACACGGTCACTGGTGCAGTATACTTCTCCACACACACTTCATTTTCGCCATTTGTACACTTGGCAGAATGAATTTCCCATCTTTGACGCAGTTCTCCATCTCAAATTTCAGTACTAAAAGTACGACGCTACTTCTTGCTGTGTCCCATCGCAAGTTACATTCAAGCCCTTATGACGCTGATCAAACAAGAGGTGGCAAATCAGCTTCAATCGCTTAGTGCCATCTCAGTCGCTTGCAGAAGGTACCTCACCCTATGTGATACAATGGCGAGTTGTCGCTATTACCAAAGCGGCGGCGGCGGCGCCGACGACGACGACGACGACGACAATCGCGAGGGTCTTTATCAGGGGTAGAAAATACATCACAAGAACTAAGTATTTCACGTCGGCATTCTCCGCAGACTGCCAAAAGCTGCAGATTCTGGTGCCCACTTTAATAGCACCATTCACACTATTCATTTGCGAGAGCATTTCTTAAATACCGCACCCATTCATAATTTTTTTTATCCTTGACCGCTTTTTTCGAAAGGGCCACGGTGGGAGGGGCTGTTACAAAATTCATTTGCCTCCTGTGAGGATCGAACTCACGACCTCTGGTTTACTAGACCAGCGCTCTGCCACTGAGCTAAGGAGGCGCCTCCTAGCGCCCTTTTCGGGTACTTTGTTCTTACAGAGTAGTGAATCGGAGCCCTTCAGCTCGAAACGCACCGCATGAGCGACCATTATTTGCATTTAGTTAGCACAGCTGCTGCTTTCCTACACATCTCACACTATATCGATGTACAACTAAAATTCCAAAACAACACATTTATTTCATTTCAGAGTCACTTTCAGCTTCAAATACCGTTCCTCTGATATTCATACGAAGCTAGGCATCGTCGTAACCCGTTACGTTCATTACGCAAGGCTCACGAGAGGGGCGCATGTTGGATCCGCGTAGACACAAAATTTTGCGCCGCCCAGCGTGGGGCTCGAACCCACGACCCTGAGATTAAGAGTCTCATGCTCTACCGACTGAGCTAGCCGGGCTGCACGCAACGCGTTACGAGCCATACAATACTGATTTGACCTGCGACCATCTATTGAAGATTCTTTTGACTACAACTTATTTCCTGCTGCCACAAATCAGCTACAATCCTATTCAATGAAAAATTGTCTGCGAAAGGCATCAAATCTGCTTGAAATGATACGTGGCTATCAGCACCATTATTCAACACACATGCTCGACAGTGCGCAGACGCCTGTGGCGTAGCCCTTGGCTCCTGAATCAGATGCAGTAGTTCCAACAAAAACTCTCCTGAACGGCACTGTGCCGAAAACTTCGCTACAGATCACCCTTGTCTTGCTTGTGCTTCTGGTAGACGCCGGGTTTGCAGCCAGGAAGCGGACAGCAGCAACTTCCAACTAGTTTTAGAGTACTCAAACAACACAGTAAAACAGCATGCATCTTTTGCAGAACAGGAAAAACTCGACCGTGACAGGATTCGAACCTGCAATCTTCGGATCCGAAGTCCGACGCCTTATCCATTAGGCCACACGGTCACTGGTGCAGTATACTTCTCCACACACACTTCATTTTCGCCATTTGTACACTTGGCAGAATGAATTTCCCATCTTTGACGCAGTTCTCCATCTCAAATTTCAGTACTAAAAGTACGACGCTACTTCTTGCTGTGTCCCATCGCAAGTTACATTCAAGCCCTTATGACGCTGATCAAACAAGAGGTGGCAAATCAGCTTCAATCGCTTAGTGCCATCTCAGTCGCTTGCAGAAGGTACCTCACCCTATGTGATACAATGGCGAGTTGTCGCTATTACGAAAGCGGCGGCGGCGGCGCCGACGACGACGACGACGACAATCGCGAGGGTCTTTATCAGGGGTAGAAAATACATCACAAAAACTAAGTATTTCACGTCGGCATTCTCCGCAGACTGCCAAAAGCTGCAGATTCTGGTGCCCACTTTAATAGCACCATTCACACTATTCATTTGCGAGAGCATTTCTTAAATACCGCACCCATTCATAATTTTTTTTATCCTTGACCGCTTTTTTCGAAAGGGCCACGGTGGGAGGGGCTGTTACAAAATTCATTTGCCTCCTGTGAGGATCGAACTCACGATCTCTGGTTTACTAGACCAGCGCTCTGCCACTGAGCTAAGGAGGCGCCTCCTAGCGCCCTTTTCGGGTACTTTGTTCTTACAGAGTAGTGAATCGGAGCCCTTCAGCTCGAAACGCACCGCATGAGCGACCATTATTTGCATTTAGTTAGCACAGCTGCTGCTTTCCTACACATCTCACACTATATCGATGTACAACTAAAATTCCAAAACAACACATTTATTTCATTTCAGAGTCACTTTCAGCTTCAAATACCGTTCCTCTGATATTCATACGAAGCTAGGCATCGTCGTAACCCGTTACGTTCATTACGCAAGGCTCACGAGAGGGGCGCATGTTGGATCCGCGTAGACACAAAATTTTGCGCCGCCCAGCGTGGGGCTCGAACCCACGACCCTGAGATTAAGAGTCTCATGCTCTACCGACTGAGCTAGCCGGGCTGCACGCAACGCGTTACGAGCCATACAATACTGATTTGACCTGCGACCATCTATTGAAGATTCTTTTGACTACAACTTATTTCCTGCTGCCACAAATCAGCTACAATCCTATTCAATGAAAAATTGTCTCCGAAAGGCATCAAATCTGCTTGAAATGATACGTGGCTATCAGCACCATTATTCAACACACATGCTCGACAGTGCGCAGACGCCTGTGGCGTAGCCCTTGGCTCCTGAATCAGATGCAGTAGTTCCAACAAAAACTCTCCTGAACGGCACTGTGCCGAAAACTTCGCTACAGATCACCCTTGTCTTGCTTGTGCTTCTGGTAGACGCCGGTTTTGCAGCCAGGAAGCGGACAGCAGCAACTTCCAACTAGTTTTAGAGTACTCAAACAACACAGTAAAACAGCATGCATCTTTTGCAGAACAGGAAAAACTCGACCGTGACAGGATTCGAACCTGCAATCTTCGGATCCGAAGTCCGACGCCTTATCCATTAGGCCACACGGTCACTGGTGCAGTATACTTCTCCACACACACTTCATTTTCGCCATTTGTACACTTGGCAGAATGAATTTCCCATCTTTGACGCAGTTCTCCATCTCAAATTTCAGTACTAAAAGTACGACGCTACTTCTTGCTGTGTCCCATCGCAAGTTACATTCAAGCCCTTATGACGCTGATCAAACAAGAGGTGGCAAATCAGCTTCAATCGCTTAGTGCCATCTCAGTCGCTTGCAGAAGGTACCTCACCCTATGTGATACAATGGCGAGTTGTCGCTATTACGAAAGCGGCGGCGGCGGCGCCGACGACGACGACGACGACGACGACGACGACGACGACGACCACAATCGCGAGGGTCTTTATCAGGGGTAGAAAATACATCACAAGAACTAAGTATTTCACGTCGGCATTCTCCGGAGACTGCCAAAAGCTGCAGATTCTGGTGCCCACTTTAATAGCACCATTCACACTATTCATTTGCGAGAGCATTTCTTAAATACCGCACCCATTCATAATTTTTTTTATCCTTGACCGCTTTTTTCGAAAGGGCCACGGTGGGAGGGGCTGTTACAAAATTCATTTGCCTCCTGTGAGGATCGAACTCACGACCTCTGGTTTACTAGACCAGCGCTCTGCCACTGAGCTAAGGAGGCGCCTCCTAGCGCCCTTTTCGGGTACTTTGTTCTTACAGAGTAGTGAATCGGAGCCCTTCAGCTCGAAACGCACCGCATGAGCGACCATTATTTGCATTTAGTTAGCACAGCTGCTGCTTTCCTACACATCTCACACTATATCGATGTACAACTAAAATTCCAAAACAACACATTTATTTCATTTCAGAGTCACTTTCAGCTTCAAATACCGTTCCTCTGATATTCATACGAAGCTAGGCATCGTCGTAACCCGTTACGTTCATTACGCAAGGCTCACGAGAGGGGCGCATGTTGGATCCGCGTAGACACAAAATTTTGCGCCGCCCAGCGTGGGGCTCGAACCCACGACCCTGAGATTAAGAGTCTCATGCTCTACCGACTGAGCTAGCCGGGCTGCACGCAACGCGTTACGAGCCATACAATACTGATTTGACCTGCGACCATCTATTGAAGATTCTTTTGACTACAACTTATTTCCTGCTGCCACAAATCAGCTACAATCCTATTCAATGAAAAATTGTCTGCGAAAGGCATCAAATCTGCTTGAAATGATACGTGGCTATCAGCACCATTATTCAACACACATGCTCGACAGTGCGCAGACGCCTGTGGCGTAGCCCTTGGCTCCTGAATCAGATGCAGTAGTTCCAACAAAAACTCTCCTGAACGGCACTGTGCCGAAAACTTCGCTACAGATCACCCTTGTCTTGCTTGTGCTTCTGGTAGACGCCGGGTTTGCAGCCAGGAAGCGGACAGCAGCAACTTCCAACTAGTTTTAGAGTACTCAAACAACACAGTAAAACAGCATGCATCTTTTGCAGAACAGGAAAAACTCGACCGTGACAGGATTCGAACCTGCAATCTTCGGATCCGAAGTCCGACGCCTTATCCATTAGGCCACACGGTCACTGGTGCAGTATACTTCTCCACACACACTTCATTTTCGCCATTTGTACACTTGGCAGAATGAATTTCCCATCTTTGACGCAGTTCTCCATCTCAAATTTCAGTACTAAAAGTACGACGCTACTTCTTGCTGTGTCCCATCGCAAGTTACATTCAAGCCCTTATGACGCTGATCAAACAAGAGGTGGCAAATCAGCTTCAATCGCTTAGTGCCATCTCAGTCGCTTGCAGAAGGTACCTCACCCTATGTGATACAATGGCGAGTTGTCGCTATTACGAAAGCGGCGGCGGCGGCGCCGACGACGACGACGACGACAATCGCGAGGGTCTTTATCAGGGGTAGAAAATACATCACAAAAACTAAGTATTTCACGTCGGCATTCTCCGGAGACTGCCAAAAGCTGCAGATTCTGGTGCCCACTTTAATAGCACCATTCACACTATTCATTTGCGAGAGCATTTCTTAAATACCGCACCCATTCATAATTTTTTTTATCCTTGACCGCTTTTTTCGAAAGGGCCACGGTGGGAGGGGCTGTTACAAAATTCATTTGCCTCCTGTGAGGATCGAACTCACGACCTCTGGTTTACTAGACCAGCGCTCTGCCACTGAGCTAAGGAGGCGCCTCCTAGCGCCCTTTTCGGGTACTTTGTTCTTACAGAGTAGTGAATCGGAGCCCTTCAGCTCGAAACGCACCGCATGAGCGACCATTATTTGCATTTAGTTAGCACAGCTGCTGCTTTCCTACACATCTCACACTATATCGATGTACAACTAAAATTCCAAAACAACACATTTATTTCATTTCAGAGTCACTTTCAGCTTCAAATACCGTTCCTCTGATATTCATACGAAGCTAGGCATCGTCGTAACCCGTTACGTTCATTACGCAAGGCTCACGAGAGGGGCGCATGTTGGATCCGCGTAGACACAAAATTTTGCGCCGCCCAGCGTGGGGCTCGAACCCACGACCCTGAGATTAAGAGTCTCATGCTCTACCGACTGAGCTAGCCGGGCTGCACGCAACGCGTTACGAGCCATACAATACTGATTTGACCTGCGACCATCTATTGAAGATTCTTTTGACTACAACTTATTTCCTGCTGCCACAAATCAGCTACAATCCTATTCAATGAAAAATTGTCTCCGAAAGGCATCAAATCTGCTTGAAATGATACGTGGCTATCAGCACCATTATTCAACACACATGCTCGACAGTGCGCAGACGCCTGTGGCGTAGCCCTTGGCTCCTGAATCAGATGCAGTAGTTCCAACAAAAACTCTCCTGAACGGCACTGTGCCGAAAACTTCGCTACAGATCACCCTTGTCTTGCTTGTGCTTCTGGTAGACGCCGGTTTTGCAGCCAGGAAGCGGACAGCAGCAACTTCCAACTAGTTTTAGAGTACTCAAACAACACAGTAAAACAGCATGCATCTTTTGCAGAACAGGAAAAACTCGACCGTGACAGGATTCGAACCTGCAATCTTCGGATCCGAAGTCCGACGCCTTATCCATTAGGCCACACGGTCACTGGTGCAGTATACTTCTCCACACACACTTCATTTTCGCCATTTGTACACTTGGCAGAATGAATTTCCCATCTTTGACGCAGTTCTCCATCTCAAATTTCAGTACTAAAAGTACGACGCTACTTCTTGCTGTGTCCCATCGCAAGTTACATTCAAGCCCTTATGACGCTGATCAAACAAGAGGTGGCAAATCAGCTTCAATCGCTTAGTGCCATCTCAGTCGCTTGCAGAAGGTACCTCACCCTATGTGATACAATGGCGAGTTGTCGCTATTACCAAAGCGGCGGCGGCGGCGCCGACGACGACGACGACGACGACAATCGCGAGGGTCTTTATCAGGGGTAGAAAATACATCACAAGAACTAAGTATTTCACGTCGGCATTCTCCGGAGACTGCCAAAAGCTGCAGATTCTGGTGCCCACTTTAATAGCACCATTCACACTATTCATTTGCGAGAGCATTTCTTAAATACCGCACCCATTCATAATTTTTTTTATCCTTGACCGCTTTTTTCGAAAGGGCCACGGTGGGAGGGGCTGTTACAAAATTCATTTGCCTCCTGTGAGGATCGAACTCACGACCTCTGGTTTACTAGACCAGCGCTCTGCCACTGAGCTAAGGAGGCGCCTCCTAGCGCCCTTTTCGGGTACTTTGTTCTTACAGAGTAGTGAATCGGAGCCCTTCAGCTCGAAACGCACCGCATGAGCGACCATTATTTGCATTTAGTTAGCACAGCTGCTGCTTTCCTACACATCTCACACTATATCGATGTACAACTAAAATTCCAAAACAACACATTTATTTCATTTCAGAGTCACTTTCAGCTTCAAATACCGTTCCTCTGATATTCATACGAAGCTAGGCATCGTCGTAACCCGTTACGTTCATTACGCAAGGCTCACGAGAGGGGCGCATGTTGGATCCGCGTAGACACAAAATTTTGCGCCGCCCAGCGTGGGGCTCGAACCCACGACCCTGAGATTAAGAGTCTCATGCTCTACCGACTGAGCTAGCCGGGCTGCACGCAACGCGTTACGAGCCATACAATACTGATTTGACCTGCGACCATCTATTGAAGATTCTTTTGACTACAACTTATTTCCTGCTGCCACAAATCAGCTACAATCCTATTCAATGAAAAATTGTCTGCGAAAGGCATCAAATCTGCTTGAAATGATACGTGGCTATCAGCACCATTATTCAACACACATGCTCGACAGTGCGCAGACGCCTGTGGCGTAGCCCTTGGCTCCTGAATCAGATGCAGTAGTTCCAACAAAAACTCTCCTGAACGGCACTGTGCCGAAAACTTCGCTACAGATCACCCTTGTCTTGCTTGTGCTTCTGGTAGACGCCGGTTTTGCAGCCAGGAAGCGGACAGCAGCAACTTCCAACTAGTTTTAGAGTACTCAAACAACACAGTAAAACAGCATGCATCTTTTGCAGAACAGGAAAAACTCGACCGTGACAGGATTCGAACCTGCAATCTTCGGATCCGAAGTCCGACGCCTTATCCATTAGGCCACACGGTCACTGGTGCAGTATACTTCTCCACACACACTTCATTTTCGCCATTTGTATACTTGGCAGAATGAATTTCTTATCTTTGACGCAGTTCTCCATCTCAAATTTCAGTACTAAAAGTACGACGCTACTTCTTGCTGTGTCCCATCGCAAGTTACATTCAAGCCCTTATGACGCTGATCAAACAAGAGGTGGCAAATCAGCTTCAATCGCTTAGTGCCATCTCAGTCGCTTGCAGAAGGTACCTCACCCTATGTGATACAATGGCGAGTTGTCGCTATTACCAAAGCGGCGGCGGCGGCGCCGACGACGACGACGACGACGACGACGACGACGACAATCGCGAGGGTCTTTATCAGGGGTAGAAAATACATCACAAGAACTAAGTATTTCACGTCGGCATTCTCCGGAGACTGCCGAAAGCTGCAGATTCTGGTGCCCACTTTAATAGCACCATTCACACTATTCATTTGCGAGAGCATTTCTTAAATACCGCACCCATTCATAATTTTTTTTATCCTTGACCGCTTTTTTCGAAAGGGCCACGGTGGGAGGGGCTGTTACAAAATTCATTTGCCTCCTGTGAGGATCGAACTCACGACCTCTGGTTTACTAGACCAGCGCTCTGCCACTGAGCTAAGGAGGCGCCTCCTAGCGCCCTTTTCGGGTACTTTGTTCTTACAGAGTAGTGAATCGGAGCCCTTCAGCTCGAAACGCACCGCATGAGCGACCATTATTTGCATTTAGTTAGCACAGCTGCTGCTTTCCTACACATCTCACACTATATCGATGTACAACTAAAATTCCAAAACAACACATTTATTTCATTTCAGAGTCACTTTCAGCTTCAAATACCGTTCCTCTGATATTCATACGAAGCTAGGCATCGTCGTAACCCGTTACGTTCATTACGCAAGGCTCACGAGAGGGGCGCATGTTGGATCCGCGTAGACACAAAATTTTGCGCCGCCCAGTGTGGGGCTCGAACCCACGACCCTGAGATTAAGAGTCTCATGCTCTACCGACTGAGCTAGCCGGGCTGCACGCAACGCGTTACGAGCCATACAATACTGATTTGACCTGCGACCATCTATTGAAGATTCTTTTGACTACAACTTATTTCCTGCTGCCACAAATCAGCTACAATCCTATTCAATGAAAAATTGTCTCCGAAAGGCATCAAATCTGCTTGAAATGATACGTGGCTATCAGCACCATTATTCAACACACATGCTCGACAGTGCGCAGACGCCTGTGGCGTAGCCCTTGGCTCCTGAATCAGATGCAGTAGTTCCAACAAAAACTCTCCTGAACGGCACTGTGCCGAAAACTTCGCTACAGATCACCCTTGTCTTGCTTGTGCTTCTGGTAGACGCCGGTTTTGCAGCCAGGAAGCGGACAGCAGCAACTTCCAACTAGTTTTAGAGTACTCAAACAACACAGTAAAACAGCATGCATCTTTTGCAGAACAGGAAAAACTCGACCGTGACAGGATTCGAACCTGCAATCTTCGGATCCGAAGTCCGAGCCTTATCCATTAGGCCACACGGTCACTGGTGCAGTATACTTCTCCACACACACTTCATTTTCGCCATTTGTACACTTGGCAGAATGAATTTCCCATCTTTGACGCAGTTCTCCATCTCAAATTTCAGTACTAAAAGTACGACGCTACTTCTTGCTGTGTCCCATCGCAAGTTACATTCAAGCCCTTATGACGCTGATCAAACAAGAGGTGGCAAATCAGCTTCAATCGCTTAGTGCCATCTCAGTCGCTTGCAGAAGGTACCTCACCCTATGTGATACAATGGCGAGTTGTCGCTATTACCAAAGCGGCGGCGGCGGCGCCGACGACGACGACGACGACGACGACCACAATCGCGAGGGTCTTTATCAGGGGTAGAAAATACATCACAAGAACTAAGTATTTCACGTCGGCATTCTCCGGAGACTGCCAAAAGCCGCAGATTCTGGTGCCCACTTTAATAGCACCATTCACACTATTCATTTGCGAGAGCATTTCTTAAATACCGCACCCATTCATAATTTTTTTTATCCTTGACCGCTTTTTTCGAAAGGGCCACGGTGGGAGGGGCTGTTACAAAATTCATTTGCCTCCTGTGAGGATCGAACTCACGACCTCTGGTTTACTAGACCAGCGCTCTGCCACTGAGCTAAGGAGGCGCCTCCTAGCGCCCTTCTCGGGTACTTTGTTCTTACAGAGTAGTGAATTGGAGCCCTTCAGCTCGAAACTCACCGCATGAGCGACCATTATTTGCATTTAGTTAGCACAGCTGCTGCTTTCCTACACATCTCACACTATATCGATGTACAACTAAAATTCCAAAACAACACATTTATTTCATTTCAGAGTCACTTTCAGCTTCAAATACCGTTCCTCTGATATTCATACGAAGCTAGGCATCGTCGTAACACGTTACGTTCATTACGCAAGGCTCACGAGAGGGGCGCATGTTGGATCCGCGTAGACACAAAATTTTGCGCCGCCCAGCGTGGGGCTCGAACCCACGACCCTGAGATTAAGAGTCTCATGTTCTACCGACTGAGCTAGCCGGGCTGCACGCAACGCGTTACGAGCCATACAATACTGATTTGACCTGCGACCATCTATTGAAGATTCTTTTGACTACAACTTATTTCCTGCTGCCACAAATCAGCTACAATCCTATTCAATGAAAAATTGTCTCCGAAAGGCATCAAATCTGCTTGAAATGATACGTGGCTATCAGCACCATTATTCAACACACATGCTCGACAGTGCGCAGACGCCTGTGGCGTAGCCCTTGGCTCCTGAATCAGATGCAGTAGTTCCAACAAAAACTCTCCTGAACGGCACTGTGCCGAAAAATTCGCTACAGATCACCCTTGTCTTGCTTGTGCTTCTGGTAGACGCCGGTTTTGCAGCCAGGAAGCGGACAGCAGCAACTTCCAACTAGTTTTAGAGTACTCAAACAACACAGTAAAACAGCATGCATCTTTTGCAGAACAGGAAAAACTCGACCGTGACAGGATTCGAACCTGCAATCTTCGGATCCGAAGTCCGACGCCTTATCCATTAGGCCACACGGTCACTGGTGCAGTATACTTCTCCACACACACTTCATTTTCGCCATTTGTACACTTGGCAGAATGAATTTCCCATCTTTGACGCAGTTCTCCATCTCAAATTTCAGTACTAAAAGTACGACGCTACTTCTTGCTGTGTCCCATCGCAAGTTACATTCAAGCCCTTATGACGCTGATCAAACAAGAGGTGGCAAATCAGCTTCAATCGCTTAGTGCCATCTCAGTCGCTTGCAGAAGGTACCTCACCCTATGTGATACAATGGCGAGTTGTCGCTATTACCAAAGCGGCGGCGGCGGCGCCGCCGCCGCCGACGACGACGACGACAATCGCGAGGGTCTTTATCAGGGGTAGAAAATACATCACAAGAACTAAGTATTTCACGTCGGCATTCTCCGCAGACTGCCAAAAGCTGCAGATTCTGGTGCCCACTTTAATAGCACCATTCACACTATTCATTTGCGAGAGCATTTCTTAAATACCGCACCCATTCATAATTTTTTTTATCCCTGACCGCTTTTTTCGAAAGGGCCACGGTGGGAGGGGCTGTTACAAAATTCATTTGCCTCCTGTGAGGATCAAACTCACGACCTCTGGTTTACTAGACCAGCGCTCTGCCACTGAGCTAAGGAGGCGCCTCCTAGCGCCCTTTTCGGGTACTTTGTTCTTACAGAGTAGTGAATCGGAGCCCTTCAGCTCGAAACGCACCGCATGAGCGACCATTATTTGCATTTAGTTAGCACAGCTGCTGCTTTCCTACACATCTCACACTATATCGATGTACAACTAAAATTCCAAAACAACACATTTATTTCATTTCAGAGTCACTTTCAGCTTCAAATACCGTTCCTCTGATATTCATACGAAGCTAGGCATCGTCGTAACCCGTTACGTTCATTACGCAAGGCTCACGAGAGGGGCGCATGTTGGATCCGCGTAGACACAAAATTTTGCGCCGCCCAGTGTGGGGCTCGAACCCACGACCCTGAGATTAAGAGTCTCATGCTCTACCGACTGAGCTAGCCGGGCTGCACGCAACGCGTTACGAGCCATACAATACTGATTTGACCTGCGACCATCTATTGAAGATTCTTTTGACTACAACTTATTTCCTGCTGCCATAAATCAGCTACAATCCTATTCAATGAAAAATTGTCTGCGAAAGGCATCAAATCTGCTTGAAATGATACGTGGCTATCAGCACCATTATTCAACACACATGCTCGACAGTGCGCAGACGCCTGTGGCGTAGCCCTTGGCTCCTGAATCAGATGCAGTAGTTCCAACAAAAACTCTCCTGAACGGCACTGTGCCGAAAACTTCGCTACAGATCACCCTTGTCTTGCTTGTGCTTCTGGTAGACGCCGGTTTTGCAGCCAGGAAGCGGACAGCAGCAACTTCCAACTAGTTTTAGAGTACTCAAACAACACAGTAAAACAGCATGCATCTTTTGCAGAACAGGAAAAACTCGACTGTGACAGGATTCGAACCTGCAATCTTCGGATCCGAAGTCCGACGCCTTATCCATTAGGCCACACGGTCACTGGTGCAGTATACTTCTCCACACACACTTCATTTTCGCCATTTGTACACTTGGCAGAATGAATTTCCCATCTTTGACGCAGTTCTCCATCTCAAATTTCAGTACTAAAAGTACGACGCTACTTCTTGCTGTGTCCCATCGCAAGTTACATTCAAGCCCTTATGACGCTGATCAAACAAGAGGTGGCAAATCAGCTTCAATCGCTTAGTGCCATCTCAGTCGCTTGCAGAAGGTACCTCACCCTATGTGATACAATGGCGAGTTGTCGCTATTACCAAAGCGGCGGCGGCGGCGCCGACGACGACGACGACGACGACGACGACCACAATCGCGAGGGTCTTTATCAGGGGTAGAAAATACATCACAAGAACTAAGTATTTCACGTCGGCATTCTCCGGAGACTGCCAAAAGCCGCAGATTCTGGTGCCCACTTTAATAGCACCATTCACACTATTCATTTGCGAGAGCATTTCTTAAATACCGCACCCATTCATAATTTTTTTTATCCTTGACCGCTTTTTTCGAAAGGGCCACGGTGGGAGGGGCTGTTACAAAATTCATTTGCCTCCTGTGAGGATCGAACTCACGACCTCTGGTTTACTAGACCAGCGCTCTGCCACTGAGCTAAGGAGGCGCCTCCTAGCGCCCTTCTCGGGTACTTTGTTCTTACAGAGTAGTGAATTGGAGCCCTTCAGCTCGAAACGCACCGCATGAGCGACAATTATTTGCATTTAGTTAGCACAGCTGCTGCTTTCCTACACATCTCACACTATATCGATGTACAACTAAAATTCCAAAACAACACATTTATTTCATTTCAGAGTCACTTTCAGCTTCAAATACCGTTCCTCTGATATTCATACGAAGCTAGGCATCGTCGTAACACGTTACGTTCATTACGCAAGGCTCACGTGAGGGGCGCATGTTGGATCCGCGTAGACACAAAATTTTGCGCCGCCCAGCGTGGGGCTCGAACCCACGACCCTGAGATTAAGAGTCTCATGTTCTACCGACTGAGCTAGCCGGGCTGCACGCAACGCGTTACGAGCCATACAATACTGATTTGACCTGCGACCATCTATTGAAGATTCTTTTGACTACAACTTATTTCCTGCTGCCACAAATCAGCTACAATCCTATTCAATGAAAAATTGTCTCCGAAAGGCATCAAATCTGCTTGAAATGATACGTGGCTATCAGCACCATTATTCAACACACATGCTCGACAGTGCGCAGACGCCTGTGGCGTAGCCCTTGGCTCCTGAATCAGATGCAGTAGTTCCAACAAAAACTCTCCTGAACGGCACTGTGCCGAAAACTTCGCTACAGATCACCCTTGTCTTGCTTGTGCTTCTGGTAGACGCCGGTTTTGCAGCCAGGAAGCGGACAGCAGCAACTTCCAACTAGTTTTAGAGTACTCAAACAACACAGTAAAACAGCATGCATCTTTTGCAGAACAGGAAAAACTCGACCGTGACAGGATTCGAACCTGCAATCTTCGGATCCGAAGTCCGACGCCTTATCCATTAGGCCACACGGTCACTGGTGCAGTATACTTCTCCACACACACTTCATTTTCGCCATTTGTACACTTGGCAGAATGAATTTCCCATCTTTGACGCAGTTCTCCATCTCAAATTTCAGTACTAAAAGTACGACGCTACTTCTTGCTGTGTCCCATCGCAAGTTACATTCAAGCCCTTATGACGCTGATCAAACAAGAGGTGGCAAATCAGCTTCAATCGCTTAGTGCCATCTCAGTCGCTTGCAGAAGGTACCTCACCCTATGTGATACAATGGCGAGTTGTCGCTATTACCAAAGCGGCGGCGGCGGCGCCGACGACGACGACGACGACGACGACGACAATCGCGAGGGTCTTTATCAGGGGTAGAAAATACATCACAAGAACTAAGTATTTCACGTCGGCATTCTCCGCAGACTGCCAAAAGCTGCAGATTCTGGTGCCCACTTTAATAGCACCATTCACACTATTCATTTGCGAGAGTATTTCTTAAATACCGCACCCATTCATAATTTTTTTTATCCTTGACCGCTTTTTTCGAAAGGGCCACGGTGGGAGGGGCTGTTACAAAATTCATTTGCCTCCTGTGAGGATCGAACTCACGACCTCTGGTTTACTAGACCAGCGCTCTGCCACTGAGCTAAGGAGGCGCCTCCTAGCGCCCTTCTCGGGTACTTTGTTCTTACAGAGTAGTGAATCGGAGCCCTTCAGCTCGAAACGCACCGCATGAGCGACCATTATTTGCATTTAGTTAGCACAGCTGCTGCTTTCCTACACATCTCACACTATATCGATGTACAACTAAAATTCCAAAACAACACATTTATTTCATTTCAGAGTCACTTTCAGCTTCAAATACCGTTCCTCTGATATTCATACGATGCTAGGCATCGTCGTAACACGTTACGTTCCTTACGCAAGGCTCACGAGAGGGGCGCATGTTGGATCCGCGTAGACACAAAATTTTGCGCCACCCAGCGTGGGGCTCGAACCCACGACCCTGAGATTAAGAGTCTCATGTTCTACCGACTGAGCTAGCCGGGCTGCACGCAACTCGTTACGAGCCATACAATACTGATTTGACCTGCGACCATCTATTGAAGATTCTTTTGACTACAACTTATTTCCTGCTGCCACAAATCAGCTACAATCCTATTCAATGAAAAATTGTCTCCGAAAGGCATCAAATCTGCTTGAAATGATACGTGGCTATCAGCACCATTATTCAACACACATGCTCGACAGTGCGCAGACGCCTGTGGCGTAGCCCTTGGCTCCTGAATCAGATGCAGTAGTTCCAACAAAAACTCTCCTGAACGGCACTGTGCCGTAAACTTCGCTACAGATCACCCTTGTCTTGCTTGTGCTTCTGGTAGACGCCGGTTTTGCAGCCAGGAAGCGGACAGCAGCAACTTCCAACTAGTTTTAGAGTACTCAAACAACACAGTAAAACAGCATGCATCTTTTGCAGAACAGGAAAAACTCGACCGTGACAGGATTCGAACCTGCAATCTTCGGATCCGAAGTCCGACGCCTTATCCATTAGGCCACACGGTCACTGGTGCAGTATACTTCTCCACACACACTTCATTTTCGCCATTTGTACACTTGGCAGAATGAATTTCCCATCTTTGACGCAGTTCTCCATCTCAAATTTCAGTACTAAAAGTACGACGCTACTTCTTGCTGTGTCCCATCGCAAGTTACATTCAAGCCCTTATGACGCTGATCAAACAAGAGGTGGCAAATCAGCTTCAATCGCTTAGTGCCATCTCAGTCGCTTGCAGAAGGTACCTCACCCTATGTGATACAATGGCGAGTTGTCGCTATTACCAAAGCGGCGGCGGCGGCGCCGCCGCCGCCGACGACGACGACGACAATCGCGAGGGTCTTTATCAGGGGTAGAAAATACATCACAAGAACTAAGTATTTCACGTCGGCATTCTCCGCAGACTGCCAAAAGCTGCAGATTCTGGTGCCCACTTTAATAGCACCATTCACACTATTCATTTGCGAGAGCATTTCTTAAATACCGCACCCATTCATAATTTTTTTTATCCCTGACCGCTTTTTTCGAAAGGGCCACGGTGGGAGGGGCTGTTACAAAATTCATTTGCCTCCTGTGAGGATCAAACTCACGACCTCTGGTTTACTAGACCAGCGCTCTGCCACTGAGCTAAGGAGGCGCCTCCTAGCGCCCTTTTCGGGTACTTTGTTCTTACAGAGTAGTGAATCGGAGCCCTTCAGCTCGAAACGCACCGCATGAGCGACCATTATTTGCATTTAGTTAGCACAGCTGCTGCTTTCCTACACATCTCACACTATATCGATGTACAACTAAAATTCCAAAACAACACATTTATTTCATTTCAGAGTCACTTTCAGCTTCAAATACCGTTCCTCTGATATTCATACGAAGCTAGGCATCGTCGTAACCCGTTACGTTCATTACGCAAGGCTCACGAGAGGGGCGCATGTTGGATCCGCGTAGACACAAAATTTTGCGCCGCCCAGTGTGGGGCTCGAACCCACGACCCTGAGATTAAGAGTCTCATGCTCTACCGACTGAGCTAGCCGGGCTGCACGCAACGCGTTACGAGCCATACAATACTGATTTGACCTGCGACCATCTATTGAAGATTCTTTTGACTACAACTTATTTCCTGCTGCCATAAATCAGCTACAATCCTATTCAATGAAAAATTGTCTGCGAAAGGCATCAAATCTGCTTGAAATGATACGTGGCTATCAGCACCATTATTCAACACACATGCTCGACAGTGCGCAGACGCCTGTGGCGTAGCCCTTGGCTCCTGAATCAGATGCAGTAGTTCCAACAAAAACTCTCCTGAACGGCACTGTGCCGAAAACTTCGCTACAGATCACCCTTGTCTTGCTTGTGCTTCTGGTAGACGCCGGTTTTGCAGCCAGGAAGCGGACAGCAGCAACTTCCAACTAGTTTTAGAGTACTCAAACAACACAGTAAAACAGCATGCATCTTTTGCAGAACAGGAAAAACTCGACTGTGACAGGATTCGAACCTGCAATCTTCGGATCCGAAGTCCGACGCCTTATCCATTAGGCCACACGGTCACTGGTGCAGTATACTTCTCCACACACACTTCATTTTCGCCATTTGTACACTTGGCAGAATGAATTTCCCATCTTTGACGCAGTTCTCCATCTCAAATTTCAGTACTAAAAGTACGACGCTACTTCTTGCTGTGTCCCATCGCAAGTTACATTCAAGCCCTTATGACGCTGATCAAACAAGAGGTGGCAAATCAGCTTCAATCGCTTAGTGCCATCTCAGTCGCTTGCAGAAGGTACCTCACCCTATGTGATACAATGGCGAGTTGTCGCTATTACCAAAGCGGCGGCGGCGGCGCCGACGACGACGACGACGACGACGACGACCACAATCGCGAGGGTCTTTATCAGGGGTAGAAAATACATCACAAGAACTAAGTATTTCACGTCGGCATTCTCCGGAGACTGCCAAAAGCCGCAGATTCTGGTGCCCACTTTAATAGCACCATTCACACTATTCATTTGCGAGAGCATTTCTTAAATACCGCACCCATTCATAATTTTTTTTATCCTTGACCGCTTTTTTCGAAAGGGCCACGGTGGGAGGGGCTGTTACAAAATTCATTTGCCTCCTGTGAGGATCGAACTCACGACCTCTGGTTTACTAGACCAGCGCTCTGCCACTGAGCTAAGGAGGCGCCTCCTAGCGCCCTTCTCGGGTACTTTGTTCTTACAGAGTAGTGAATTGGAGCCCTTCAGCTCGAAACGCACCGCATGAGCGACAATTATTTGCATTTAGTTAGCACAGCTGCTGCTTTCCTACACATCTCACACTATATCGATGTACAACTAAAATTCCAAAACAACACATTTATTTCATTTCAGAGTCACTTTCAGCTTCAAATACCGTTCCTCTGATATTCATACGAAGCTAGGCATCGTCGTAACACGTTACGTTCATTACGCAAGGCTCACGTGAGGGGCGCATGTTGGATCCGCGTAGACACAAAATTTTGCGCCGCCCAGCGTGGGGCTCGAACCCACGACCCTGAGATTAAGAGTCTCATGTTCTACCGACTGAGCTAGCCGGGCTGCACGCAACGCGTTACGAGCCATACAATACTGATTTGACCTGCGACCATCTATTGAAGATTCTTTTGACTACAACTTATTTCCTGCTGCCACAAATCAGCTACAATCCTATTCAATGAAAAATTGTCTCCGAAAGGCATCAAATCTGCTTGAAATGATACGTGGCTATCAGCACCATTATTCAACACACATGCTCGACAGTGCGCAGACGCCTGTGGCGTAGCCCTTGGCTCCTGAATCAGATGCAGTAGTTCCAACAAAAACTCTCCTGAACGGCACTGTGCCGAAAACTTCGCTACAGATCACCCTTGTCTTGCTTGTGCTTCTGGTAGACGCCGGTTTTGCAGCCAGGAAGCGGACAGCAGCAACTTCCAACTAGTTTTAGAGTACTCAAACAACACAGTAAAACAGCATGCATCTTTTGCAGAACAGGAAAAACTCGACCGTGACAGGATTCGAACCTGCAATCTTCGGATCCGAAGTCCGACGCCTTATCCATTAGGCCACACGGTCACTGGTGCAGTATACTTCTCCACACACACTTCATTTTCGCCATTTGTACACTTGGCAGAATGAATTTCCCATCTTTGACGCAGTTCTCCATCTCAAATTTCAGTACTAAAAGTACGACGCTACTTCTTGCTGTGTCCCATCGCAAGTTACATTCAAGCCCTTATGACGCTGATCAAACAAGAGGTGGCAAATCAGCTTCAATCGCTTAGTGCCATCTCAGTCGCTTGCAGAAGGTACCTCACCCTATGTGATACAATGGCGAGTTGTCGCTATTACCAAAGCGGCGGCGGCGGCGCCGACGACGACGACGACGACGACGACGACAATCGCGAGGGTCTTTATCAGGGGTAGAAAATACATCACAAGAACTAAGTATTTCACGTCGGCATTCTCCGCAGACTGCCAAAAGCTGCAGATTCTGGTGCCCACTTTAATAGCACCATTCACACTATTCATTTGCGAGAGTATTTCTTAAATACCGCACCCATTCATAATTTTTTTTATCCTTGACCGCTTTTTTCGAAAGGGCCACGGTGGGAGGGGCTGTTACAAAATTCATTTGCCTCCTGTGAGGATCGAACTCACGACCTCTGGTTTACTAGACCAGCGCTCTGCCACTGAGCTAAGGAGGCGCCTCCTAGCGCCCTTCTCGGGTACTTTGTTCTTACAGAGTAGTGAATCGGAGCCCTTCAGCTCGAAACGCACCGCATGAGCGACCATTATTTGCATTTAGTTAGCACAGCTGCTGCTTTCCTACACATCTCACACTATATCGATGTACAACTAAAATTCCAAAACAACACATTTATTTCATTTCAGAGTCACTTTCAGCTTCAAATACCGTTCCTCTGATATTCATACGATGCTAGGCATCGTCGTAACACGTTACGTTCCTTACGCAAGGCTCACGAGAGGGGCGCATGTTGGATCCGCGTAGACACAAAATTTTGCGCCACCCAGCGTGGGGCTCGAACCCACGACCCTGAGATTAAGAGTCTCATGTTCTACCGACTGAGCTAGCCGGGCTGCACGCAACTCGTTACGAGCCATACAATACTGATTTGACCTGCGACCATCTATTGAAGATTCTTTTGACTACAACTTATTTCCTGCTGCCACAAATCAGCTACAATCCTATTCAATGAAAAATTGTCTCCGAAAGGCATCAAATCTGCTTGAAATGATACGTGGCTATCTGCACCATTATTCAACACACATGCTCGACAGTGCGCAGACGCCTGTGGCGTAGCCCTTGGCTCCTGAATCAGATGCAGTAGTTCCAACAAAAACTCTCCTGAACGGCACTGTGCCGTAAACTTCGCTACAGATCACCCTTGTCTTGCTTGTGCTTCTGGTAGACGCCGGTTTTGCAGCCAGGAAGCGGACAGCAGCAACTTCCAACTAGTTTTAGAGTACTCAAACAACACAGTAAAACAGCATGCATCTTTTGCAGAACAGGAAAAACTCGACCGTGACAGGATTCGAACCTGCAATCTTCGGATCCGAAGTCCGACGCCTTATCCATTAGGCCACACGGTCACTGGTGCAGTATACTTCTCCACACACACTTCATTTTCGCCATTTGTACACTTGGCAGAATGAATTTCCCATCTTTGACGCAGTTCTCCATCTCAAATTTCAGTACTAAAAGTACGACGCTACTTCTTGCTGTGTCCCATCGCAAGTTACATTCAAGCCCTTATGACGCTGATCAAACAAGAGGTGGCAAATCAGCTTCAATCGCTTAGTGCCATCTCAGTCGCTTGCAGAAGGTACCTCACCCTATGTGATACAATGGCGAGTTGTCGCTATTACCAAAGCGGCGGCGGCGGCGCCGACGACGACGACGACGACGACGACGACGACGACAATCGCGAGGGTCTTTATCAGGGGTAGAAAATACATCACAAGAACTAAGTATTTCACGTCGGCATTCTCCGGAGACTGCCAAAAGCTGCAGATTCTGGTGCCCACTTTAATAGCACCATTCACACTATTCATTTGCGAGAGCATTTCTTAAATACCGCACCCATTCATAATTTTTTTTATCCTTGACCGCTTTTTTCGAAAGGGCCACGGTGGGAGGGGCTGTTACAAAATTCATTTGCCTCCTGTGAGGATCGAACTCACGACCTCTGGTTTACTAGACCAGCGCTCTGCCACTGAGCTAAGGAGGCGCCTCCTAGCGCCCTTTTCGGGTACTTTGTTCTTACAGAGTAGTGAATCGGAGCCCTTCAGCTCGAAACGCACCGCATGAGCGACCATTATTTGCATTTAGTTAGCACAGCTGCTGCTTTCCTACACATCTCACACTATATCGATGTACAACTAAAATTCCAAAACAACACATTTATTTCATTTCAGAGTCACTTTCAGCTTCAAATACCGTTCCTCTGATATTCATACGAAGCTAGGCATCGTCGTAACCCGTTACGTTCATTACGCAAGGCTCACGAGAGGGGCGCATGTTGGATCCGCGTAGACACAAAATTTTGCGCCGCCCAGTGTGGGGCTCGAACCCACGACCCTGAGATTAAGAGTCTCATGCTCTACCGACTGAGCTAGCCGGGCTGCACGCAACGCGTTACGAGCCATACAATACTGATTTGACCTGCGACCATCTATTGAAGATTCTTTTGACTACAACTTATTTCCTGCTGCCACAAATCAGCTACAATCCTATTCAATGAAAAATTGTCTGCGAAAGGCATCAAATCTGCTTGAAATGATACGTGGCTATCAGCACCATTATTCAACACACATGCTCGACAGTGCGCAGACGCCTGTGGCGTAGCCCTTGGCTCCTGAATCAGATGCAGTAGTTCCAACAAAAACTCTCCTGAACGGCACTGTGCCGAAAACTTCGCTACAGATCACCCTTGTCTTGCTTGTGCTTCTGGTAGACGCCGGTTTTGCAGCCAGGAAGCGGACAGCAGCAACTTCCAACTAGTTTTAGAGTACTCAAACAACACAGTAAAACAGCATGCATCTTTTGCAGAACAGGAAAAACTCGACCGTGACAGGATTCGAACCTGCAATCTTCGGATCCGAAGTCCGACGCCTTATCCATTAGGCCACACGGTCACTGGTGCAGTATACTTCTCCACACACACTTCATTTTCGCCATTTGTACACTTGGCAGAATGAATTTCCCATCTTTGACGCAGTTCTCCATCTCAAATTTCAGTACTAAAAGTACGACGCTACTTCTTGCTGTGTCCCATCGCAAGTTACATTCAAGCCCTTATGACGCTGATCAAACAAGAGGTGGCAAATCAGCTTCAATCGCTTAGTGCCATCTCAGTCGCTTGCAGAAGGTACCTCACCCTATGTGATACAATGGCGAGTTGTCGCTATTACCAAAGCGGCGGCGGCGACGACGACGACGACGACGACGACGACGACGACGACAATCGCGAGGGTCTTTATCAGGGGTAGAAAATACATCACAAGAACTAAGTATTTCACGTCGGCATTCTCCGGAGACTGCCAAAAGCTGCAGATTCTGGTGCCCACTTTAATAGCACCATTCACACTATTCATTTGCGAGAGCATTTCTTAAATACCGCACCCATTCATAATTTTTTTTATCCTTGACCGCTTTTTTCGAAAGGGCCACGGTGGGAGGGGCTGTTACAAAATTCATTTGCCTCCTGTGAGGATCGAACTCACGACCTCTGGTTTACTAGACCAGCGCTCTGCCACTGAGCTAAGGAGGCGCCTCCTAGCGCCCTTTTCGGGTACTTTGTTCTTACAGAGTAGTGAATCGGAGCCCTTCAGCTCGAAACGCAGCGCATGAGCGACCATTATTTGCATTTAGTTAGCACAGCTGCTGCTTTCCTACACATCTCACACTATATCGATGTACAACTAAAATTCCAAAACAACACATTTATTTCATTTCAGAGTCACTTTCAGCTTCAAATACCGTTCCTCTGATATTCATACGAAGCTAGGCATCGTCGTAACACGTTACGTTCATTACGCAAGGCTCACGAGAGGGGCGCATGTTGGATCCGCGTAGACACAAAATTTTGCGCCGCCCAGTGTGGGGCTCGAACCCACGACCCTGAGATTAAGAGTCTCATGCTCTACCGACTGAGCTAGCCGGGCTGCACGCAACGCGTTACGAGCCATACAATACTGATTTGACCTGCGACCATCTATTGAAGATTCTTTTGACTACAACTTATTTCCTGCTGCCACAAATCAGCTACAATCCTATTCAATGAAAAATTGTCTGCGAAAGGCATCAAATCTGCTTCAAATGATACGTGGCTATCAGCACCATTATTCAACACACATGCTCGACAGTGCGCAGACGCCTGTGGCGTAGCCCTTGGCTCCTGAATCAGATGCAGTAGTTCCAACAAAAACTCTCCTGAACGGCACTGTGCCGAAAACTTCGATACAGATCACCCTTGTCTCGCTTGTGCTTCTGGTAGACGCCGGTTTTGCAGCCAGGAAGCGGACAGCAGCAACTTCCAACTAGTTTTAGAGTACTCAAACAACACAGTAAAACAGCATGCATCTTTTGCAGAACAGGAAAAACTCGACCGTGACAGGATTCGAACCTGCAATCTTCGGATCCGAAGTCCGACGCCTTATCCATTAGGCCACACGGTCACTGGTGCAGTATACTTCTCCACACACACTTCATTTTCGCCATTTGTACACTTGGCAGAATGAATTTCCCATCTTTGACGCAGTTCTCCATCTCAAATTTCAGTACTAAAAGTACGACGCTACTTCTTGCTGTGTCCCATCGCAAGTTACATTCAAGCCCTTATGACGCTGATCAAACAAGAGGTGGCAAATCAGCTTCAATCGCTTAGTGCCATCTCAGTCGCTTGCAGAAGGTACCTCACCCTATGTGATACAATGGCGAGTTGTCGCTATTACCAAAGCGGCGGCGGCGGCGCCGACGACGACGACGACGACGACGACGACGACGACAATCGCGAGGGTCTTTATCAGGGGTAGAAAATACATCACAAGAACTAAGTATTTCACGTCGGCATTCTCCGCAGACTGCCAAAAGCTGCAGATTCTGGTGCCCACTTTAATAGCACCATTCACACTATTCATTTGCGAGAGTATTTCTTAAATACCGCACCCATTCATAATTTTTTTTATCCTTGACCGCTTTTTTCGAAAGGGCCACGGTGGGAGGGGCTGTTACAAAATTCATTTGCCTCCTGTGAGGATCGAACTCACGACCTCTGGTTTACTAGACCAGCGCTCTGCCACTGAGCTAAGGAGGCGCCTCCTAGCGCCCTTCTCGGGTACTTTGTTCTTACAGAGTAGTGAATCGGAGCCCTTCAGCTCGAAACGCACCGCATGAGCGACCATTATTTGCATTTAGTTAGCACAGCTGCTGCTTTCCTACACATCTCACACTATATCGATGTACAACTAAAATTCCAAAACAACACATTTATTTCATTTCAGAGTCACTTTCAGCTTCAAATACCGTTCCTCTGATATTCATACGAAGCTAGGCATCGTCGTAACACGTTACGTTCATTACGCAAGGCTCACGAGAGGGGCGCATGTTGGATCCGCGTAGACACAAAATTTTGCGCCGCCCAGCGTGGGGCTCGAACCCACGACCCTGAGATTAAGAGTCTCATGTTCTACCGACTGAGCTAGCCGGGCTGCACGCAACTCGTTACGAGCCATACAATACTGATTTGACCTGCGACCATCTATTGAAGATTCTTTTGACTACAACTTATTTCCTGCTGCCACAAATCAGCTACAATCCTATTCAATGAAAAATTGTCTCCGAAAGGCATCAAATCTGCTTGAAATGATACGTGGCTATCAGCACCATTATTCAACACACATGCTCGACAGTGCGCAGACGCCTGTGGCGTAGCCCTTGGCTCCTGAATCAGATGCAGTAGTTCCAACAAAAACTCTCCTGAACGGCACTGTGCCGTAAACTTCGCTACAGATCACCCTTGTCTTGCTTGTGCTTCTGGTAGACGCCGGTTTTGCAGCCAGGAAGCGGACAGCAGCAACTTCCAACTAGTTTTAGAGTACTCAAACAACACAGTAAAACAGCATGCATCTTTTGCAGAACAGGAAAAACTCGACCGTGACAGGATTCGAACCTGCAATCTTCGGATCCGAAGTCCGACGCCTTATCCATTAGGCCACAGTATACTTCTCCACACACACTTCATTTTCGCCATTTGTACACTTGGCAGAATGAATTTCCCATCTTTGACGCAGTTCTCCATCTCAAATTTCAGTACTAAAAGTACGACGCTACTTCTTGCTGTGTCCCATCGCAAGTTACATTCAAGCCCTTATGACGCTGATCAAACAAGAGGTGGCAAATCAGCTTCAATCGCTTAGTGCCATCTCAGTCGCTTGCAGAAGGTACCTCACCCTATGTGATACAATGGCGAGTTGTCGCTATTACCAAAGCGGCGGCGGCGACGACGACGACGACGACGACGACGACGACAATCGCGAGGGTCTTTATCAGGGGTAGAAAATACATCACAAGAACTAAGTATTTCACGTCGGCATTCTCCGGAGACTGCCAAAAGCTGCAGATTCTGGTGCCCACTTTAATAGCACCATTCACACTATTCATTTGCGAGAGCATTTCTTAAATACCGCACCCATTCATAATTTTTTTTATCCTTGACCGCTTTTTTCGAAAGGGCCACGGTGGGAGGGGCTGTTACAAAATTCATTTGCCTCCTGTGAGGATCGAACTCACGACCTCTGGTTTACTAGACCAGCGCTCTGCCACTGAGCTAAGGAGGCGCCTCCTAGCGCCCTTTTCGGGTACTTTGTTCTTACAGAGTAGTGAATCGGAGCCCTTCAGCTCGAAACGCAGCGCATGAGCGACCATTATTTGCATTTAGTTAGCACAGCTGCTGCTTTCCTACACATCTCACACTATATCGATGTACAACTAAAATTCCAAAACAACACATTTATTTCATTTCAGAGTCACTTTCAGCTTCAAATACCGTTCCTCTGATATTCATACGAAGCTAGGCATCGTCGTAACACGTTACGTTCATTACGCAAGGCTCACGAG
This sequence comes from Schistocerca cancellata, assembly GCF_023864275.1. Classification (NCBI taxonomy): domain Eukaryota; kingdom Metazoa; phylum Arthropoda; class Insecta; order Orthoptera; family Acrididae; genus Schistocerca; species Schistocerca cancellata. Next base: position 1,104,930 of record NW_026047108.1, read on the forward strand.
AGGGGCGCATGTTGGATCCGCGTAGACACAAAATTTTGCGCCGCCCAGTGTGGGGCTCGAACCCACGACCCTGAGATTAAGAGTCTCATGCTCTACCGACTGAGCTAGCCGGGCTGCACGCAACGCGTTACGAGCCATACAATACTGATTTGACCTGCGACCATCTATTGAAGATTCTTTTGACTACAACTTATTTCCTGCTGCCACAAATCAGCTACAATCCTATTCAATGAAAAATTGTCTGCGAAAGGCATCAAATCTGCTTCAAATGATACGTGGCTATCAGCACCATTATTCAACACACATGCTCGACAGTGCGCAGACGCCTGTGGCGTAGCCCTTGGCTCCTGAATCAGATGCAGTAGTTCCAACAAAAACTCTCCTGAACGGCACTGTGCCGAAAACTTCGATACAGATCACCCTTGTCTCGCTTGTGCTTCTGGTAGACGCCGGTTTTGCAGCCAGGAAGCGGACAGCAGCAACTTCCAACTAGTTTTAGAGTACTCAAACAACACAGTAAAACAGCATGCATCTTTTGCAGAACAGGAAAAACTCGACCGTGACAGGATTCGAACCTGCAATCTTCGGATCCGAAGTCCGACGCCTTATCCATTAGGCCACACGGTCACTGGTGCAGTATACTTCTCCACACACACTTCATTTTCGCCATTTGTACACTTGGCAGAATGAATTTCCCATCTTTGACGCAGTTCTCCATCTCAAATTTCAGTACTAAAAGTACGACGCTACTTCTTGCTGTGTCCCATCGCAAGTTACATTCAAGCCCTTATGACGCTGATCAAACAAGAGGTGGCAAATCAGCTTCAATCGCTTAGTGCCATCTCAGTCGCTTGCAGAAGGTACCTCACCCTATGTGATACAATGGCGAGTTGTCGCTATTACCAAAGCGGCGGCGGCGGCGCCGACGACGACGACGACGACGACGACGACGACGACAATCGCGAGGGTCTTTATCAGGGGTAGAAAATACATCACAAGAACTAAGTATTTCACGTCGGCATTCTCCGCAGACTGCCAAAAGCTGCAGATTCTGGTGCCCACTTTAATAGCACCATTCACACTATTCATTTGCGAGAGTATTTCTTAAATACCGCACCCATTCATAATTTTTTTTATCCTTGACCGCTTTTTTCGAAAGGGCCACGGTGGGAGGGGCTGTTACAAAATTCATTTGCCTCCTGTGAGGATCGAACTCACGACCTCTGGTTTACTAGACCAGCGCTCTGCCACTGAGCTAAGGAGGCGCCTCCTAGCGCCCTTCTCGGGTACTTTGTTCTTACAGAGTAGTGAATCGGAGCCCTTCAGCTCGAAACGCACCGCATGAGCGACCATTATTTGCATTTAGTTAGCACAGCTGCTGCTTTCCTACACATCTCACACTATATCGATGTACAACTAAAATTCCAAAACAACACATTTATTTCATTTCAGAGTCACTTTCAGCTTCAAATACCGTTCCTCTGATATTCATACGAAGCTAGGCATCGTCGTAACACGTTACGTTCATTACGCAAGGCTCACGAGAGGGGCGCATGTTGGATCCGCGTAGACACAAAATTTTGCGCCGCCCAGCGTGGGGCTCGAACCCACGACCCTGAGATTAAGAGTCTCATGTTCTACCGACTGAGCTAGCCGGGCTGCACGCAACTCGTTACGAGCCATACAATACTGATTTGACCTGCGACCATCTATTGAAGATTCTTTTGACTACAACTTATTTCCTGCTGCCACAAATCAGCTACAATCCTATTCAATGAAAAATTGTCTCCGAAAGGCATCAAATCTGCTTGAAATGATACGTGGCTATCAGCACCATTATTCAACACACATGCTCGACAGTGCGCAGACGCCTGTGGCGTAGCCCTTGGCTCCTGAATCAGATGCAGTAGTTCCAACAAAAACTCTCCTGAACGGCACTGTGCCGTAAACTTCGCTACAGATCACCCTTGTCTTGCTTGTGCTTCTGGTAGACGCCGGTTTTGCAGCCAGGAAGCGGACAGCAGCAACTTCCAACTAGTTTTAGAGTACTCAAACAACACAGTAAAACAGCATGCATCTTTTGCAGAACAGGAAAAACTCGACCGTGACAGGATTCGAACCTGCAATCTTCGGATCCGAAGTCCGACGCCTTATCCATTAGGCCACAGTATACTTCTCCACACACACTTCATTTTCGCCATTTGTACACTTGGCAGAATGAATTTCCCATCTTTGACGCAGTTCTCCATCTCAAATTTCAGTACTAAAAGTACGACGCTACTTCTTGCTGTGTCCCATCGCAAGTTACATTCAAGCCCTTATGACGCTGATCAAACAAGAGGTGGCAAATCAGCTTCAATCGCTTAGTGCCATCTCAGTCGCTTGCAGAAGGTACCTCACCCTATGTGATACAATGGCGAGTTGTCGCTATTACCAAAGCGGCGGCGGCGACGACGACGACGACGACGACGACGACGACGACAATCGCGAGGGTCTTTATCAGGGGTAGAAAATACATCACAAGAACTAAGTATTTCACGTCGGCATTCTCCGGAGACTGCCAAAAGCTGCAGATTCTGGTGCCCACTTTAATAGCACCATTCACACTATTCATTTGCGAGAGCATTTCTTAAATACCGCACCCATTCATAATTTTTTTTATCCTTGACCGCTTTTTTCGAAAGGGCCACGGTGGGAGGGGCTGTTACAAAATTCATTTGCCTCCTGTGAGGATCGAACTCACGACCTCTGGTTTACTAGACCAGCGCTCTGCCACTGAGCTAAGGAGGCGCCTCCTAGCGCCCTTTTCGGGTACTTTGTTCTTACAGAGTAGTGAATCGGAGCCCTTCAGCTCGAAACGCAGCGCATGAGCGACCATTATTTGCATTTAGTTAGCACAGCTGCTGCTTTCCTACACATCTCACACTATATCGATGTACAACTAAAATTCCAAAACAACACATTTATTTCATTTCAGAGTCACTTTCAGCTTCAAATACCGTTCCTCTGATATTCATACGAAGCTAGGCATCGTCGTAACACGTTACGTTCATTACGCAAGGCTCACGAGAGGGGCGCATGTTGGATCCGCGTAGACACAAAATTTTGCGCCGCCCAGTGTGGGGCTCGAACCCACGACCCTGAGATTAAGAGTCTCATGCTCTACCGACTGAGCTAGCCGGGCTGCACGCAACGCGTTACGAGCCATACAATACTGATTTGACCTGCGACCATCTATTGAAGATTCTTTTGACTACAACTTATTTCCTGCTGCCACAAATCAGCTACAATCCTATTCAATGAAAAATTGTCTGCGAAAGGCATCAAATCTGCTTCAAATGATACGTGGCTATCAGCACCATTATTCAACACACATGCTCGACAGTGCGCAGACGCCTGTGGCGTAGCCCTTGGCTCCTGAATCAGATGCAGTAGTTCCAACAAAAACTCTCCTGAACGGCACTGTGCCGAAAACTTCGATACAGATCACCCTTGTCTCGCTTGTGCTTCTGGTAGACGCCGGTTTTGCAGCCAGGAAGCGGACAGCAGCAACTTCCAACTAGTTTTAGAGTACTCAAACAACACAGTAAAACAGCATGCATCTTTTGCAGAACAGGAAAAACTCGACCGTGACAGGATTCGAACCTGCAATCTTCGGATCCGAAGTCCGACGCCTTATCCATTAGGCCACACGGTCACTGGTGCAGTATACTTCTCCACACACACTTCATTTTCGCCATTTGTACACTTGGCAGAATGAATTTCCCATCTTTGACGCAGTTCTCCATCTCAAATTTCAGTACTAAAAGTACGACGCTACTTCTTGCTGTGTCCCATCGCAAGTTACATTCAAGCCCTTATGACGCTGATCAAACAAGAGGTGGCAAATCAGCTTCAATCGCTTAGTGCCATCTCAGTCGCTTGCAGAAGGTACCTCACCCTATGTGATACAATGGCGAGTTGTCGCTATTACCAAAGCGGCGGCGGCGGCGCCGACGACGACGACGACGACGACGACGACAATCGCGAGGGTCTTTATCAGGGGTAGAAAATACATCACAAGAACTAAGTATTTCACGTCGGCATTCTCCGCAGACTGCCAAAAGCTGCAGATTCTGGTGCCCACTTTAATAGCACCATTCACACTATTCATTTGCGAGAGTATTTCTTAAATACCGCACCCATTCATAATTTTTTTTATCCTTGACCGCTTTTTTCGAAAGGGCCACGGTGGGAGGGGCTGTTACAAAATTCATTTGCCTCCTGTGAGGATCGAACTCACGACCTCTGGTTTACTAGACCAGCGCTCTGCCACTGAGCTAAGGAGGCGCCTCCTAGCGCCCTTCTCGGGTACTTTGTTCTTACAGAGTAGTGAATCGGAGCCCTTCAGCTCGAAACGCACCGCATGAGCGACCATTATTTGCATTTAGTTAGCACAGCTGCTGCTTTCCTACACATCTCACACTATATCGATGTACAACTAAAATTCCAAAACAACACATTTATTTCATTTCAGAGTCACTTTCAGCTTCAAATACCGTTCCTCTGATATTCATACGAAGCTAGGCATCGTCGTAACACGTTACGTTCATTACGCAAGGCTCACGAGAGGGGCGCATGTTGGATCCGCGTAGACACAAAATTTTGCGCCGCCCAGCGTGGGGCTCGAACCCACGACCCTGAGATTAAGAGTCTCATGTTCTACCGACTGAGCTAGCCGGGCTGCACGCAACTCGTTACGAGCCATACAATACTGATTTGACCTGCGACCATCTATTGAAGATTCTTTTGACTACAACTTATTTCCTGCTGCCACAAATCAGCTACAATCCTATTCAATGAAAAATTGTCTCCGAAAGGCATCAAATCTGCTTGAAATGATACGTGGCTATCAGCACCATTATTCAACACACATGCTCGACAGTGCGCAGACGCCTGTGGCGTAGCCCTTGGCTCCTGAATCAGATGCAGTAGTTCCAACAAAAACTCTCCTGAACGGCACTGTGCCGTAAACTTCGCTACAGATCACCCTTGTCTTGCTTGTGCTTCTGGTAGACGCCGGTTTTGCAGCCAGGAAGCGGACAGCAGCAACTTCCAACTAGTTTTAGAGTACTCAAACAACACAGTAAAACAGCATGCATCTTTTGCAGAACAGGAAAAACTCGACCGTGACAGGATTCGAACCTGCAATCTTCGGATCCGAAGTCCGACGCCTTATCCATTAGGCCACAGTATACTTCTCCACACACACTTCATTTTCGCCATTTGTACACTTGGCAGAATGAATTTCCCATCTTTGACGCAGTTCTCCATCTCAAATTTCAGTACTAAAAGTACGACGCTACTTCTTGCTGTGTCCCATCGCAAGTTACATTCAAGCCCTTATGACGCTGATCAAACAAGAGGTGGCAAATCAGCTTCAATCGCTTAGTGCCATCTCAGTCGCTTGCAGAAGGTACCTCACCCTATGTGATACAATGGCGAGTTGTCGCTATTACCAAAGCGGCGGCGGCGGCGCCGACGACGACGACGACGACAATCGCGAGGGTCTTTATCAGGGGTAGAAAATACATCACAAGAACTAAGTATTTCACGTCGGCATTCTCCGCAGACTGCCAAAAGCTGCAGATTCTGGTGCCCACTTTAATAGCACCATTCACACTATTCATTTGCGAGAGTATTTCTTAAATACCGCACCCATTCATAATTTTTTTTATCCTTGACCGCTTTTTTCGAAAGGGCCACGGTGGGAGGGGCTGTTACAAAATTCATTTGCCTCCTGTGAGGATCGAACTCACGACCTCTGGTTTACTAGACCAGCGCTCTGCCACTGAGCTAAGGAGGCGCCTCCTAGCGCCCTTCTCGGGTACTTTGTTCTTACAGAGTAGTGAATCGGAGCCCTTCAGCTCGAAACGCACCGCATGAGCGACCATTATTTGCATTTAGTTAGCACAGCTGCTGCTTTCCTACACATCTCACACTATATCGATGTACAACTAAAATTCCAAAACAACACATTTATTTCATTTCAGAGTCACTTTCAGCTTCAAATACCGTTCCTCTGATATTCATACGAAGCTAGGCATCGTCGTAACACGTTACGTTCATTACGCAAGGCTCACGAGAGGGGCGCATGTTGGATCCGCGTAGACACAAAATTTTGCGCCGCCCAGCGTGGGGCTCGAACCCACGACCCTGAGATTAAGAGTCTCATGTTCCACCGAGTGAGCTAGACGGGCTGCACGCAACTCGTTACGAGCCATACAATACTGATTTGACCTGCGACCATCTATTGAAGATTCTTTTGACTACAACTTATTTCCTGCTGCCACAAATCAGCTACAATCCTATTCAATGAAAAATTGTCTCCGAAAGGCATCAAATCTGCTTGAAATGATACGTGGCTATCAGCACCATTATTCAACACACATGCTCGACAGTGCGCAGACGCCTGTGGCGTAGCCCTTGGCTCCTGAATCAGATGCAGTAGTTCCAACAAAAACTCTCCTGAACGGCACTGTGCCGTAAACTTCGCTACAGATCACCCTTGTCTTGCTTGTGCTTCTGGTAGACGCCGGTTTTGCAGCCAGGAAGCGGACAGCAGCAACTTCCAACTAGTTTTAGAGTACTCAAACAACACAGTAAAACAGCATGCATCTTTTGCAGAACAGGAAAAACTCGACCGTGACAGGATTCGAACCTGCAATCTTCGGATCCGAAGTCCGAGCCTTATCCATTAGGCCACACGGTCACTGGTGCAGTATACTTCTCCACACACACTTCATTTTCGCCATTTGTACACTTGGCAGAATGAATTTCCCATCTTTGACGCAGTTCTCCATCTCAAATTTCAGTACTAAAAGTACGACGCTACTTCTTGCTGTGTCCCATCGCAAGTTACATTCAAGCCCTTATGACGCTGATCAAACAAGAGGTGGCAAATCAGCTTCAATCGCTTAGTGCCATCTCAGTCGCTTGCAGAAGGTACCTCACCCTATGTGATACAATGGCGAGTTGTCGCTATTACCAAAGCGGCGGCGGCGGCGCCGACGACGACGACGACGACGACGACGACGACGACGACAATCGCGAGGGTCTTTATCAGGGGTAGAAAATACATCACAAGAACTAAGTATTTCACGTCGGCATTCTCCGGAGACTGCCAAAAGCTGCAGATTCTGGTGCCCACTTTAATAGCACCATTCACACTATTCATTTGCGAGAGCATTTCTTAAATACCGCACCCATTCATAATTTTTTTTATCCTTGACCGCTTTTTTCGAAAGGGCCACGGTGGGAGGGGCTGTTACAAAATTCATTTGCCTCCTGTGAGGATCGAACTCACGACCTCTGGTTTACTAGACCAGCGCTCTGCCACTGAGCTAAGGAGGCGCCTCCTAGCGCCCTTTTCGGGTACTTTGTTCTTACAGAGTAGTGAATCGGAGCCCTTCAGCTCGAAACGCACCGCATGAGCGACCATTATTTGCATTTAGTTAGCACAGCTGCTGCTTTCCTACACATCTCACACTATATCGATGTACAACTAAAATTCCAAAACAACACATTTATTTCATTTCAGAGTCACTTTCAGCTTCAAATACCGTTCCTCTGATATTCATACGAAGCTAGGCATCGTCGTAACCCGTTACGTTCATTACGCAAGGCTCACGAGAGGGGCGCATGTTGGATCCGCGTAGACACAAAATTTTGCGCCGCCCAGTGTGGGGCTCGAACCCACGACCCTGAGATTAAGAGTCTCATGCTCTACCGACTGAGCTAGCCGGGCTGCACGCAACGCGTTACGAGCCATACAATACTGATTTGACCTGCGACCATCTATTGAAGATTCTTTTGACTACAACTTATTTCCTGCTGCCACAAATCAGCTACAATCCTATTCAATGAAAAATTGTCTGCGAAAGGCATCAAATCTGCTTGAAATGATACGTGGCTATCAGCACCATTATTCAACACACATGCTCGACAGTGCGCAGACGCCTGTGGCGTAGCCCTTGGCTCCTGAATCAGATGCAGTAGTTCCAACAAAAACTCTCCTGAACGGCACTGTGCCGAAAACTTCGCTACAGATCACCCTTGTCTTGCTTGTGCTTCTGGTAGACGCCGGTTTTGCAGCCAGGAAGCGGACAGCAGCAACTTCCAACTAGTTTTAGAGTACTCAAACAACACAGTAAAACAGCATGCATCTTTTGCAGAACAGGAAAAACTCGACCGTGACAGGATTCGAACCTGCAATCTTCGGATCCGAAGTCCGAGCCTTATCCATTAGGCCACACGGTCACTGGTGCAGTATACTTCTCCACACACACTTCATTTTCGCCATTTGTACACTTGGCAGAATGAATTTCCCATCTTTGACGCAGTTCTCCATCTCAAATTTCAGTACTAAAAGTACGACGCTACTTCTTGCTGTGTCCCATCGCAAGTTACATTCAAGCCCTTATGACGCTGATCAAACAAGAGGTGGCAAATCAGCTTCAATCGCTTAGTGCCATCTCAGTCGCTTGCAGAAGGTACCTCACCCTATGTGATACAATGGCGAGTTGTCGCTATTACCAAAGCGGCGGCGGCGGCGCCGACGACGACGACGACGACGACGACAATCGCGAGGGTCTTTATCAGGGGTAGAAAATACATCACAAGAACTAAGTATTTCACGTCGGCATTCTCCGCAGACTGCCAAAAGCTGCAGATTCTGGTGCCCACTTTAATAGCACCATTCACACTATTCATTTGCGAGAGTATTTCTTAAATACCGCACCCATTCATAATTTTTTTTATCCTTGACCGCTTTTTTCGAAAGGGCCACGGTGGGAGGGGCTGTTACAAAATTCATTTGCCTCCTGTGAGGATCGAACTCACGACCTCTGGTTTACTAGACCAGCGCTCTGCCACTGAGCTAAGGAGGCGCCTCCTAGCGCCCTTCTCGGGTACTTTGTTCTTACAGAGTAGTGAATCGGAGCCCTTCAGCTCGAAACGCACCGCATGAGCGACCATTATTTGCATTTAGTTAGCACAGCTGCTGCTTTCCTACACATCTCACACTATATCGATGTACAACTAAAATTCCAAAACAACACATTTATTTCATTTCAGAGTCACTTTCAGCTTCAAATACCGTTCCTCTGATATTCATACGAAGCTAGGCATCGTCGTAACACGTTACGTTCATTACGCAAGGCTCACGAGAGGGGCGCATGTTGGATCCGCGTAGACACAAAAGTTTGCGCCGCCCAGCGTGGGGCTCGAACCCACGACCCTGAGATTAAGAGTCTCATGTTCTACCGACTGAGCTAGCCGGGCTGCACGGAACTCGTTACGAGCCATACAATACTGATTTGACCTGCGACCATCTATTGAAGATTCTTTTGACTACAACTTATTTCCTGCTGCCACAAATCAGCTACAATCCTATTCAATGAAAAATTGTCTCCGAAAGGCATCAAATCTGCATGAAATGATACGTGGCTATCAGCACCATTATTCAACACACATGCTCGACAGTGCGCAGACGCCTGTGGCGTAGCCCTTGGCTCCTGAATCAGATGCAGTAGTTCCAACAAAAACTCTCCTGAACGGCACTGTGCCGTAAACTTCGCTACAGATCACCCTTGTCTTGCTTGTGCTTCTGGTAGACGCCGGTTTTGCAGCCAGGAAGCGGACAGCAGCAACTTCCAACTAGTTTTAGAGTACTCAAACAACACAGTAAAACAGCATGCATCTTTTGCAGAACAGGAAAAACTCGACCGTGACAGGATTCGAACCTGCAATCTTCGGATCCGAAGTCCGAGCCTTATCCATTAGGCCACACGGTCACTGGTGCAGTATACTTCTCCACACACACTTCATTTTCGCCATTTGTACACTTGGCAGAATGAATTTCCCATCTTTGACGCAGTTCTCCATCTCAAATTTCAGTACTAAAAGTACGACGCTACTTCTTGCTGTGTCCCATCGCAAGTTACATTCAAGCCCTTATGACGCTGATCAAACAAGAGGTGGCAAATCAGCTTCAATCGCTTAGTGCCATCTCAGTCGCTTGCAGAAGGTACCTCACCCTATGTGATACAATGGCGAGTTGTCGCTATTACCAAAGCGGCGGCGGCGGCGCCGACGACGACGACGACGACGACGACAATCGCGAGGGTCTTTATCAGGGGTAGAAAATACATCACAAGAACTAAGTATTTCACGTCGGCATTCTCCGGAGACTGCCAAAAGCTGCAGATTCTGGTGCCCACTTTAATAGCACCATTCACACTATTCATTTGCGAGAGCATTTCTTAAATACCGCACCCATTCATAATTTTTTTTATCCTTGACCGCTTTTTTCGAAAGGGCCACGGTGGGAGGGGCTGTTACAAAATTCATTTGCCTCCTGTGAGGATCAAACTCACGACCTCTGGTTTACTAGACCAGCGCTCTGCCACTGAGCTAAGGAGGCGCCTCCTAGCGCCCTTTTCGGGTACTTTGTTCTTACAGAGTAGTGAATCGGAGCCCTTCAGCTCGAAACGCACCGCATGAGCGACCATTATTTGCATTTAGTTAGCACAGCTGCTGCTTTCCTACACATCTCACACTATATCGATGTACAACTAAAATTCCAAAACAACACATTTATTTCATTTCAGAGTCACTTTCAGCTTCAAATACCGTTCCTCTGATATTCATACGAAGCTAGGCATCGTCGTAACCCGTTACGTTCATTACGCAAGGCTCACGAGAGGGGCGCATGTTGGATCCGCGTAGACACAAAATTTTGCGCCGCCCAGCGTGGGGCTCGAACCCACGACCCTGAGATTAAGAGTCTCATGCTCTACCGACTGAGCTAGCCGGGCTGCACGCAACGCGTTACGAGCCATACAATACTGATTTGACCTGCGACCATCTATTGAAGATTCTTTTGACTACAACTTATTTCCTGCTGCCACAAATCAGCTACAATCCTATTCAATGAAAAATTGTCTGCGAAAGGCATCAAATCTGCTTGAAATGATACGTGGCTATCAGCACCATTATTCAACACACATGCTCGACAGTGCGCAGACGCCTGTGGCGTAGCCCTTGGCTCCTGAATCAGATGCAGTAGTTCCAACAAAAACTCTCCTGAACGGCACTGTGCCGAAAACTTCGCTACAGATCACCCTTGTCTTGCTTGTGCTTCTGGTAGACGCCGGTTTTGCAGCCAGGAAGCGGACAGCAGCAACTTCCAACTAGTTTTAGAGTACTCAAACAACACAGTAAAACAGCATGCATCTTTTGCAGAACAGGAAAAACTCGACCGTGACAGGATTCGAACCTGCAATCTTCGGATCCGAAGTCCGACGCCTTATCCATTAGGCCACACGGTCACTGGTGCAGTATACTTCTCCACACACACTTCATTTTCGCCATTTGTACACTTGGCAGAATGAATTTCCCATCTTTGACGCAGTTCTCCATCTCAAATTTCAGTACTAAAAGTACGACGCTACTTCTTGCTGTGTCCCATCGCAAGTTACATTCAAGCCCTTATGACGCTGATCAAACAAGAGGTGGCAAATCAGCTTCAATCGCTTAGTGCCATCTCAGTCGCTTGCAGAAGGTACCTCACCCTATGTGATACAATGGCGAGTTGTCGCTATTACCAAAGCGGCGGCGGCGGCGCCGACGACGACGACGACAATCGCGAGGGTCTTTATCAGGGGTAGAAAATACATCACAAGAACTAAGTATTTCACGTCGGCATTCTCCGCAGACTGCCAAAAGCTGCAGATTCTGGTGCCCACTTTAATAGCACCATTCACACTATTCATTTGCGAGAGTATTTCTTAAATACCGCACCCATTCATAATTTTTTTTATCCTTGACCGCTTTTTTCGAAAGGGCCACGGTGGGAGGGGCTGTTACAAAATTCATTTGCCTCCTGTGAGGATCGAACTCACGACCTCTGGTTTACTAGACCAGCGCTCTGCCACTGAGCTAAGGAGGCGCCTCCTAGCGCCCTTCTCGGGTACTTTGTTCTTACAGAGTAGTGAATCGGAGCCCTTCAGCTCGAAACGCACCGCATGAGCGACCATTATTTGCATTTAGTTAGCACAGCTGCTGCTTTCCTACACATCTCACACTATATCGATGTACAACTAAAATTCCAAAACAACACATTTATTTCATTTCAGAGTCACTTTCAGCTTCAAATACCGTTCCTCTGATATTCATACGAAGCTAGGCATCGTCGTAACACGTTACGTTCATTACGCAAGGCTCACGAGAGGGGCGCATGTTGGATCCGCGTAGACACAAAAGTTTGCGCCGCCCAGCGTGGGGCTCGAACCCACGACCCTGAGATTAAGAGTCTCATGTTCTACCGACTGAGCTAGCCGGGCTGCACGCAACTCGTTACGAGCCATACAATACTGATTTGACCTGCGACCATCTATTGAAGATTCTTTTGACTACAACTTATTTCCTGCTGCCACAAATCAGCTACAATCCTATTCAATGAAAAATTGTCTCCGAAAGGCATCAAATCTGCATGAAATGATACGTGGCTATCAGCACCATTATTCAACACACATGCTCGACAGTGCGCAGACGCCTGTGGCGTAGCCCTTGGCTCCTGAATCAGATGCAGTAGCTCCAACAAAAACTCTCCTGAACGGCACTGTGCCGTAAACTTCGCTACAGATCACCCTTGTCTTGCTTGTGCTTCTGGTAGACGCCGGTTTTGCAGCCAGGAAGCGGACAGCAGCAACTTCCAACTAGTTTTAGAGTACTCAAACAACACAGTAAAACAGCATGCATCTTTTGCAGAACAGGAAAAACTCGACCGTGACAGGATTCGAACCTGCAATCTTCGTATCCGAAGTCCGAGCCTTATCCATTAGGCCACACGGTCACTGGTGCAGTATACTTCTCCACACACACTTCATTTTCGCCATTTGTACACTTGGCAGAATGAATTTCCCATCTTTGACGCAGTTCTCCATCTCAAATTTCAGTACTAAAAGTACGACGCTACTTCTTGCTGTGTCCCATCGCAAGTTACATTCAAGCCCTTATGACGCTGATCAAACAAGAGGTGGCAAATCAGCTTCAATCGCTTAGTGCCATCTCAGTCGCTTGCAGAAGGTACCTCACCCTATGTGATACAATGGCGAGTTGTCGCTATTACCAAAGCGGCGGCGGCGGCGCCGACGACGACGACGACGACGACGACGACGACGACGACGACAATCGCGAGGGTCTTTATCAGGGGTAGAAAATACATCACAAGAACTAAGTATTTCACGTCGGCATTCTCCGGAGACTGCCAAAAGCTGCAGATTCTGGTGCCCACTTTAATAGCACCATTCACACTATTCATTTGCGAGAGCATTTCTTAAATACCGCACCCATTCATAATTTTTTTTATCCTTGACCGCTTTTTTCGAAAGGGCCACGGTGGGAGGGGCTGTTACAAAATTCATTTGCCTCCTGTGAGGATCGAACTCACGACCTCTGGTTTACTAGACCAGCGCTCTGCCACTGAGCTAAGGAGGCGCCTCCTAGCGCCCTTTTCGGGTACTTTGTTCTTACAGAGTAGTGAATCGGAGCCCTTCAGCTCGAAACGCACCGCATGAGCGACCATTATTTACATTTAGTTAGCACAGCTGCTGCTTTCCTACACATCTCACACTATATCGATGTACAACTAAAATTCCAAAACAACACATTTATTTCATTTCAGAGTCACTTTCAGCTTCAAATACCGTTCCTCTGATATTCATACGAAGCTAGGCATCGTCGTAACCCGTTACGTTCATTACGCAAGGCTCACGAGAGGGGCGCATGTTGGATCCGCGTAGACACAAAATTTTGCGCCGCCCAGCGTGGGGCTCGAACCCACGACCCTGAGATTAAGAGTCTCATGCTCTACCGACTGAGCTAGCCGGGCTGCACGCAACGCGTTACGAGCCATACAATACTGATTTGACCTGCGACCATCTATTGAAGATTCTTTTGACTACAACTTATTTCCTGCTGCCACAAATCAGCTACAATCCTATTCAATGAAAAATTGTCTGCGAAAGGCATCAAATCTGCTTGAAATGATACGTGGCTATCAGCACCATTATTCAACACACATGCTCGACAGTGCGCAGACGCCTGTGGCGTAGCCCTTGGCTCCTGAATCAGATGCAGTAGTTCCAACAAAAACTCTCCTGAACGGCACTGTGCCGAAAACTTCGCTACAGATCACCCTTGTCTTGCTTGTGCTTCTGGTAGACGCCGGTTTTGCAGCCAGGAAGCGGACAGCAGCAACTTCCAACTAGTTTTAGAGTACTCAAACAACACAGTAAAACAGCATGCATCTTTTGCAGAACAGGAAAAACTCGACCGTGACAGGATTCGAACCTGCAATCTTCGGATCCGAAGTCCGACGCCTTATCCATTAGGCCACACGGTCACTGGTGCAGTATACTTCTCCACACACACTTCATTTTCGCCATTTGTACACTTGGCAGAATGAATTTCCCATCTTTGACGCAGTTCTCCATCTCAAATTTCAGTACTAAAAGTACGACGCTACTTCTTGCTGTGTCCCATCGCAAGTTACATTCAAGCCCTTATGACGCTGATCAAACAAGAGGTGGCAAATCAGCTCCAATCGCTTAGTGCCATCTCAGTCGCTTGCAGAAGGTACCTCACCCTATGTGATACAATGGCGAGTTGTCGCTATTACCAAAGCGGCGGCGGCGGCGCCGACGACGACGACGACGACGACGACAATCGCGAGGGTCTTTATCAGGGGTAGAAAATACATCACAAGAACTAAGTATTTCACGTCGGCATTCTCCGCAGACTGCCAAAAGCTGCAGATTCTGGTGCCCACTTTAATAGCACCATTCACACTATTCATTTGCGAGAGTATTTCTTAAATACCGCACCCATTCATAATTTTTTTTATCCTTGACCGCTTTTTTCGAAAGGGCCACGGTGGGAGGGGCTGTTACAAAATTCATTTGCCTCCTGTGAGGATCGAACTCACGACCTCTGGTTTACTAGACCAGCGCTCTGCCACTGAGCTAAGGAGGCGCCTCCTAGCGCCCTTCTCGGGTACTTTGTTCTTACAGAGTAGTGAATCGGAGCCCTTCAGCTCGAAACGCACCGCATGAGCGACCATTATTTGCATTTAGTTAGCACAGCTGCTGCTTTCCTACACATCTCACACTATATCGATGTACAACTAAAATTCCAAAACAACACATTTATTTCATTTCAGAGTCACTTTCAGCTTCAAATACCGTTCCTCTGATATTCATACGAAGCTAGGCATCGTCGTAACACGTTACGTTCATTACGCAAGGCTCACGAGAGGGGCGCATGTTGGATCCGCGTAGACACAAAAGTTTGCGCCGCCCAGCGTGGGGCTCGAACCCACGACCCTGAGATTAAGAGTCTCATGTTCTACCGACTGAGCTAGCCGGGCTGCACGCAACTCGTTACGAGCCATACAATACTGATTTGACCTGCGACCATCTATTGAAGATTCTTTTGACTACAACTTATTTCCTGCTGCCACAAATCAGCTACAATCCTATTCAATGAAAAATTGTCTCCGAAAGGCATCAAATCTGCATGAAATGATACGTGGCTATCAGCACCATTATTCAACACACATGCTCGACAGTGCGCAGACGCCTGTGGCGTAGCCCTTGGCTCCTGAATCAGATGCAGTAGCTCCAACAAAAACTCTCCTGAACGGCACTGTGCCGTAAACTTCGCTACAGATCACCCTTGTCTTGCTTGTGCTTCTGGTAGACGCCGGTTTTGCAGCCAGGAAGCGGACAGCAGCAACTTCCAACTAGTTTTAGAGTACTCAAACAACACAGTAAAACAGCATGCATCTTTTGCAGAACAGGAAAAACTCGACCGTGACAGGATTCGAACCTGCAATCTTCGGATCCGAAGTCCGACGCCTTATCCATTAGGCCACACGGTCACTGGTGCAGTATACTTCTCCACACACACTTCATTTTCGCCATTTGTACACTTGGCAGAATGAATTTCCCATCTTTGACGCAGTTCTCCATCTCAAATTTCAGTACTAAAAGTACGACGCTACTTCTTGCTGTGTCCCATCGCAAGTTACATTCAAGCCCTTATGACGCTGATCAAACAAGAGGTGGCAAATCAGCTTCAATCGCTTAGTGCCATCTCAGTCGCTTGCAGAAGGTACCTCACCCTATGTGATACAATGGCGAGTTGTCGCTATTACCAAAGCGGCGGCGGCGGCGCCGACGACGACGACGACAATCGCGAGGGTCTTTATCAGGGGTAGAAAATACATCACAAGAACTAAGTATTTCACGTCGGCATTCTCCGCAGACTGCCAAAAGCTGCAGATTCTGGTGCCCACTTTAATAGCACCATTCACACTATTCATTTGCGAGAGTATTTCTTAAATACCGCACCCATTCATAATTTTTTTTATCCTTGACCGCTTTTTTCGAAAGGGCCACGGTGGGAGGGGCTGTTACAAAATTCATTTGCCTCCTGTGAGGATCGAACTCACGACCTCTGGTTTACTAGACCAGCGCTCTGCCACTGAGCTAAGGAGGCGCCTCCTAGCGCCCTTCTCGGGTACTTTGTTCTTACAGAGTAGTGAATCGGAGCCCTTCAGCTCGAAACGCACCGCATGAGCGACCATTATTTGCATTTAGTTAGCACAGCTGCTGCTTTCCTACACATCTCACACTATATCGATGTACAACTAAAATTCCAAAACAACACATTTATTTCATTTCAGAGTCACTTTCAGCTTCAAATACCGTTCCTCTGATATTCATACGAAGCTAGGCATCGTCGTAACACGTTACGTTCATTACGCAAGGCTCACGAGAGGGGCGCATGTTGGATCCGCGTAGACACAAAAGTTTGCGCCGCCCAGCGTGGGGCTCGAACCCACGACCCTGAGATTAAGAGTCTCATGTTCTACCGACTGAGCTAGCCGGGCTGCACGCAACTCGTTACGAGCCATACAATACTGATTTGACCTGCGACCATCTATTGAAGATTCTTTTGACTACAACTTATTTCCTGCTGCCACAAATCAGCTACAATCCTATTCAATGAAAAATTGTCTCCGAAAGGCATCAAATCTGCATGAAATGATACGTGGCTATCAGCACCATTATTCAACACACATGCTCGACAGTGCGCAGACGCCTGTGGCGTAGCCCTTGGCTCCTGAATCAGATGCAGTAGCTCCAACAAAAACTCTCCTGAACGGCACTGTGCCGTAAACTTCGCTACAGATCACCCTTGTCTTGCTTGTGCTTCTGGTAGACGCCGGTTTTGCAGCCAGGAAGCGGACAGCAGCAACTTCCAACTAGTTTTAGAGTACTCAAACAACACAGTAAAACAGCATGCATCTTTTGCAGAACAGGAAAAACTCGACCGTGACAGGATTCGAACCTGCAATCTTCGGATCCGAAGTCCGAGCCTTATCCATTAGGCCACACGGTCACTGGTGCAGTATACTTCTCCACACACACTTCATTTTCGCCATTTGTACACTTGGCAGAATGAATTTCCCATCTTTGACGCAGTTCTCCATCTCAAATTTCAGTACTAAAAGTACGACGCTACTTCTTGCTGTGTCCCATCGCAAGTTACATTCAAGCCCTTATGACGCTGATCAAACAAGAGGTGGCAAATCAGCTTCAATCGCTTAGTGCCATCTCAGTCGCTTGCAGAAGGTACCTCACCCTATGTGATACAATGGCGAGTTGTCGCTATTACCAAAGCGGCGGCGGCGGCGCCGACGACGACGACGACGACGACGACGACGACAATCGCGAGGGTCTTTATCAGGGGTAGAAAATACATCACAAGAACTAAGTATTTCACGTCGGCATTCTCCGCAGACTGCCAAAAGCTGCAGATTCTGGTGCCCACTTTAATAGCACCATTCACACTATTCATTTTCGAGAGCATTTCTTAAATACCGCACCCATTCATAATTTTTTTTATCCTTGACCGCTTTTTTCGAAAGGGCCACGGTGGGAGGGGCTGTTACAAAATTCATTTGCCTCCTGTGAGGATCGAACTCACGACCTCTGGTTTACTAGACCAGCGCTCTGCCACTGAGCTAAGGAGGCGCCTCCTAGCGCCCTTTTCGGGTACTTTGTTCTTACAGAGTAGTGAATCGGAGCCCTTCAGCTCGAAACGCACCGCATGAGCGACCATTATTTGCATTTAGTTAGCACAGCTGCTGCTTTCCTACACATCTCACACTATATCGATGTACAACTAAAATTCCAAAACAACACATTTATTTCATTTCAGAGTCACTTTCAGCTTCAAATACCGTTCCTCTGATATTCATACGAAGCTAGGCATCGTCGTAACCCGTTACGTTCATTACGCAAGGCTCACGAGAGGGGCGCATGTTGGATCCGCGTAGACACAAAATTTTGCGCCGCCCAGCGTGGGGCTCGAACCCACGACCCTGAGATTAAGAGTCTCATGCTCTACCGACTGAGCTAGCCGGGCTGCACGCAACGCGTTACGAGCCATACAATACTGATTTGACCTGCGACCATCTATTGAAGATTCTTTTGACTACAACTTATTTCCTGCTGCCACAAATCAGCTACAATCCTATTCAATGAAAAATTGTCTGCGAAAGGCATCAAATCTGCTTGAAATGATACGTGGCTATCAGCACCATTATTCAACACACATGCTCGACAGTGCGCAGACGCCTGTGGCGTAGCCCTTGGCTCCTGAATCAGATGCAGTAGTTCCAACAAAAACTCTCCTGAACGGCACTGTGCCGAAAACTTCGCTACAGATCACCCTTGTCTTGCTTGTGCTTCTGGTAGACGCCGGTTTTGCAGCCAGGAAGCGGACAGCAGCAACTTCCAACTAGTTTTAGAGTACTCAAACAACACAGTAAAACAGCATGCATCTTTTGCAGAACAGGAAAAACTCGACCGTGACAGGATTCGAACCTGCAATCTTCGGATCCGAAGTCCGACGCCTTATCCATTAGGCCACACGGTCACTGGTGCAGTATACTTCTCCACACACACTTCATTTTCGCCATTTGTACACTTGGCAGAATGAATTTCCCATCTTTGACGCAGTTCTCCATCTCAAATTTCAGTACTAAAAGTACGACGCTACTTCTTGCTGTGTCCCATCGCAAGTTACATTCAAGCCCTTATGACGCTGATCAAACAAGAGGTGGCAAATCAGCTTCAATCGCTTAGTGCCATCTCAGTCGCTTGCAGAAGGTACCTCACCCTATGTGATACAATGGCGAGTTGTCGCTATTACCAAAGCGGCGGCGGCGGCGCCGACGACGACGACGACGACGACGACGACGACAATCGCGAGGGTCTTTATCAGGGGTAGAAAATACATCACAAGAACTAAGTATTTCACGTCGGCATTCTCCGGAGACTGCCAAAAGCTGCAGATTCTGGTGCCCACTTTAATAGCACCATTCACACTATTCATTTGCGAGAGCATTTCTTAAATACCGCACCCATTCATAATTTTTTTTATCCTTGACCGCTTTTTTCGAAAGGGCCACGGTGGGAGGGGCTGTTACAAAATTCATTTGCCTCCTGTGAGGATCGAACTCACGACCTCTGGTTTACTAGACCAGCGCTCTGCCACTGAGCTAAGGAGGCGCCTCCTAGCGCCCTTCTCGGGTACTTTGTTCTTACAGAGTAGTGAATCGGAGCCCTTCAGCTCGAAACGCACCGCATGAGCGACCATTATTTGCATTTAGTTAGCACAGCTGCTGCTTTCCTACACATCTCACACTATATCGATGTACAACTAAAATTCCAAAACAACACATTTATTTCATTTCAGAGTCACTTTCAGCTTCAAATACCGTTCCTCTGATATTCATACGAAGCTAGGCATCGTCGTAACCCGTTACGTTCATTACGCAAGGCTCACGAGAGGGGCGCATGTTGGATCCGCGTAGACACAAAATTTTGCGCCGCCCAGCGTGGGGCTCGAACCCACGACCCTGAGATTAAGAGTCTCATGCTCTACCGACTGAGCTAGCCGGGCTGCACGCAACGCGTTACGAGCCATACGATACTGATTTGACCTGCGACCATCTATTGAAGATTCTTTTGACTACAACTTATTTCCTGCTGCCACAAATCAGCTACAATCCTATTCAATGAAAAATTGTCTGCGAAAGGCATCAAATCTGCTTGAAATGATACGTGGCTATCAGCACCATTATTCAACACACATGCTCGACAGTGCGCAGACGCCTGTGGCGTAGCCCTTGGCTCCTGAATCAGATGCAGTAGTTCCAACAAAAACTCTCCTGAACGGCACTGTGCCGAAAACTTCGCTACAGATCACCCTTGTCTTGCTTGTGCTTCTGGTAGACGCCGGTTTTGCAGCCAGGAAGCGGACAGCAGCAACTTCCAACTAGTTTTAGAGTACTCAAACAACACAGTAAAACAGCATGCATCTTTTGCAGAACAGGAAAAACTCGACCGTGACAGGATTCGAACCTGCAATCTTCGGATCCGAAGTCCGACGCCTTATCCATTAGGCCACACGGTCACTGGTGCAGTATACTTCTCCACACACACTTCATTTTCGCCATTTGTACACTTGGCAGAATGAATTTCCCATCTTTGACGCAGTTCTCCATCTCAAATTTCAGTACTAAAAGTACGACGCTACTTCTTGCTGTGTCCCATCGCAAGTTACATTCAAGCCCTTATGACGCTGATCAAACAAGAGGTGGCAAATCAGCTTCAATCGCTTAGTGCCATCTCAGTCGCTTGCAGAAGGTACCTCACACTATGTGATACAATGGCGAGTTGTCGCTATTACCAAAGCGGCGGCGGCGGCGCCGACGACGACGACGACGACGACGACGACGACAATCGCGAGGGTCTTTATCAGGGGTAGAAAATACATCACAAGAACTAAGTATTTCACGTCGGCATTCTCCGGAGACTGCCAAAAGCTGCAGATTCTGGTGCCCACTTTAATAGCACCATTCACACTATTCATTTGCGAGAGCATTTCTTAAATACCGCACCCATTCATAATTTTTTTTATCCTTGACCGCTTTTTTCGAAAGGGCCACGGTGGGAGGGGCTGTTACAAAATTCATTTGCCTCCTGTGAGGATCGAACTCACGACCTCTGGTTTACTAGACCAGCGCTCTGCCACTGAGCTAAGGAGGCGCCTCCTAGCGCCCTTCTCGGGTACTTTGTTCTTACAGAGTAGTGAATCGGAGCCCTTCAGCTCGAAACGCACCGCATGAGCGACCATTATTTGCATTTAGTTAGCACAGCTGCTGCTTTCCTACACATCTCACACTATATCGATGTACAACTAAAATTCCAAAACAACACATTTATTTCATTTCAGAGTCACTTTCAGCTTCAAATACCGTTCCTCTGATATTCATACGAAGCTAGGCATCGTCGTAACCCGTTACGTTCATTACGCAAGGCTCACGAGAGGGGCGCATGTTGGATCCGCGTAGACACAAAATTTTGCGCCGCCCAGCGTGGGGCTCGAACCCACGACCCTGAGATTAAGAGTCTCATGCTCTACCGACTGAGCTAGCCGGGCTGCACGCAACGCGTTACGAGCCATACAATACTGATTTGACCTGCGACCATCTATTGAAGATTCTTTTGACTACAACTTATTTCCTGCTGCCACAAATCAGCTACAATCCTATTCAATGAAAAATTGTCTGCGAAAGGCATCAAATCTGCTTGAAATGATACGTGGCTATCAGCACCATTATTCAACACACATGCTCGACAGTGCGCAGACGCCTGTGGCGTAGCCCTTGGCTCCTGAATCAGATGCAGTAGTTCCAACAAAAACTCTCCTGAACGGCACTGTGCCGAAAACTTCGCTACAGATCACCCTTGTCTTGCTTGTGCTTCTGGTAGACGCCGGTTTTGCAGCCAGGAAGCGGACAGCAGCAACTTCCAACTAGTTTTAGAGTACTCAAACAACACAGTAAAACAGCATGCATCTTTTGCAGAACAGGAAAAACTCGACCGTGACAGGATTCGAACCTGCAATCTTCGGATCCGAAGTCCGACGCCTTATCCATTAGGCCACACGGTCACTGGTGCAGTATACTTCTCCACACACACTTCATTTTCGCCATTTGTACACTTGGCAGAATGAATTTCCCATCTTTGACGCAGTTCTCCATCTCAAATTTCAGTACTAAAAGTACGACGCTACTTCTTGCTGTGTCCCATCGCAAGTTACATTCAAGCCCTTATGACGCTGATCAAACAAGAGGTGGCAAATCAGCTTCAATCGCTTAGTGCCATCTCAGTCGCTTGCAGAAGGTACCTCACCCTATGTGATACAATGGCGAGTTGTCGCTATTACCAAAGCGGCGGCGGCGGCGCCGACGACGACGACGACGACGACGACGACAATCGCGAGGGTCTTTATCAGGGGTAGAAAATACATCACAAGAACTAAGTATTTCACGTCGGCATTCTCCGGAGACTGCCAAAAGCTGCAGATTCTGGTGCCCACTTTAATAGCACCATTCACACTATTCATTTGCGAGAGCATTTCTTAAATACCGCACCCATTCATAATTTTTTTTATCCTTGACCGCTTTTTTCGAAAGGGCCACGGTGGGAGGGGCTGTTACAAAATTCATTTGCCTCCTGTGAGGATCGAACTCACGACCTCTGGTTTACTAGACCAGCGCTCTGCCACTGAGCTAAGGAGGCGCCTCCTAGCGCCCTTCTCGGGTACTTTGTTCTTACAGAGTAGTGAATCGGAGCCCTTCAGCTCGAAACGCACCGCATGAGCGACCATTATTTGCATTTAGTTAGCACAGCTGCTGCTTTCCTACACATCTCACACTATATCGATGTACAACTAAAATTCCAAAACAACACATTTATTTCATTTCAGAGTCACTTTCAGCTTCAAATACCGTTCCTCTGATATTCATACGAAGCTAGGCATCGTCGTAACCCGTTACGTTCATTACGCAAGGCTCACGAGAGGGGCGCATGTTGGATCCGCGTAGACACAAAATTTTGCGCCGCCCAGCGTGGGGCTCGAACCCACGACCCTGAGATTAAGAGTCTCATGCTCTACCGACTGAGCTAGCCGGGCTGCACGCAACGCGTTACGAGCCATACAATACTGATTTGACCTGCGACCATCTATTGAAGATTCTTTTGACTACAACTTATTTCCTGCTGCCACAAATCAGCTACAATCCTATTCAATGAAAAATTGTCTGCGAAAGGCATCAAATCTGCTTGAAATGATACGTGGCTATCAGCACCATTATTCAACACACATGCTCGACAGTGCGCAGACGCCTGTGGCGTAGCCCTTGGCTCCTGAATCAGATGCAGTAGTTCCAACAAAAACTCTCCTGAACGGCACTGTGCCGAAAACTTCGCTACAGATCACCCTTGTCTTGCTTGTGCTTCTGGTAGACGCCGGTTTTGCAGCCAGGAAGCGGACAGCAGCAACTTCCAACTAGTTTTAGAGTACTCAAACAACACAGTAAAACAGCATGCATCTTTTGCAGAACAGGAAAAACTCGACCGTGACAGGATTCGAACCTGCAATCTTCGGATCCGAAGTCCGACGCCTTATCCATTAGGCCACACGGTCACTGGTGCAGTATACTTTTCCACACACACTTCATTTTCGCCATTTGTACACTTGGCAGAATGAATTTCCCATCTTTGACGCAGTTCTCCATCTCAAATTTCAGTACTAAAAGTACGACGCTACTTCTTGCTGTGTCCCATCGCAAGTTACATTCAAGCCCTTATGACGCTGATCAAACAAGAGGTGGCAAATCAGCTTCAATCGCTTAGTGCCATCTCAGTCGCTTGCAGAAGGTACCTCACCCTATGTGATACAATGGCGAGTTGTCGCTATTACCAAAGCGGCGGCGGCGGCGCCGACGACGACGACGACGACGACGACGACGACAATCGCGAGGGTCTTTATCAGGGGTAGAAAATACGACGACGACGACGACGACAATCGCGAGGGTCTTTATCAGGGGTAGAAAATACATCACAAGAACTAAGTATTTCACGTCGGCATTCTCCGGAGACTGCCAAAAGCTGCAGATTCTGGTG
Organism: Schistocerca cancellata; assembly: GCF_023864275.1. Classification (NCBI taxonomy): domain Eukaryota; kingdom Metazoa; phylum Arthropoda; class Insecta; order Orthoptera; family Acrididae; genus Schistocerca; species Schistocerca cancellata. The sequence continues at coordinate 1,129,082 of NW_026047108.1, forward strand.
CCCACTTTAATAGCACCATTCACACTATTCATTTGCGAGAGCATTTCTTAAATACCGCACCCATTCATAATTTTTTTTATCCTTGACCGCTTTTTTCGAAAGGGCCACGGTGGGAGGGGCTGTTACAAAATTCATTTGCCTCCTGTGAGGATCGAACTCACGACCTCTGGTTTACTAGACCAGCGCTCTGCCACTGAGCTAAGGAGGCGCCTCCTAGCGCCCTTCTCGGGTACTTTGTTCTTACAGAGTAGTGAATCGGAGCCCTTCAGCTCGAAACGCACCGCATGAGCGACCATTATTTGCATTTAGTTAGCACAGCTGCTGCTTTCCTACACATCTCACACTATATCGATGTACAACTAAAATTCCAAAACAACACATTTATTTCATTTCAGAGTCACTTTCAGCTTCAAATACCGTTCCTCTGATATTCATACGAAGCTAGGCATCGTCGTAACCCGTTACGTTCATTACGCAAGGCTCACGAGAGGGGCGCATGTTGGATCCGCGTAGACACAAAATTTTGCGCCGCCCAGCGTGGGGCTCGAACCCACGACCCTGAGATTAAGAGTCTCATGCTCTACCGACTGAGCTAGCCGGGCTGCACGCAACGCGTTACGAGCCATACAATACTGATTTGACCTGCGACCATCTATTGAAGATTCTTTTGACTACAACTTATTTCCTGCTGCCACAAATCAGCTACAATCCTATTCAATGAAAAATTGTCTGCGAAAGGCATCAAATCTGCTTGAAATGATACGTGGCTATCAGCACCATTATTCAACACACATGCTCGACAGTGCGCAGACGCCTGTGGCGTAGCCCTTGGCTCCTGAATCAGATGCAGTAGTTCCAACAAAAACTCTCCTGAACGGCACTGTGCCGAAAACTTCGCTACAGATCACCCTTGTCTTGCTTGTGCTTCTGGTAGACGCCGGTTTTGCAGCCAGGAAGCGGACAGCAGCAACTTCCAACTAGTTTTAGAGTACTCAAACAACACAGTAAAACAGCATGCATCTTTTGCAGAACAGGAAAAACTCGACCGTGACAGGATTCGAACCTGCAATCTTCGGATCCGAAGTCCGACGCCTTATCCATTAGGCCACACGGTCACTGGTGCAGTATACTTCTCCACACACACTTCATTTTCGCCATTTGTACACTTGGCAGAATGAATTTCCCATCTTTGACGCAGTTCTCCATCTCAAATTTCAGTACTAAAAGTACGACGCTACTTCTTGCTGTGTCCCATCGCAAGTTACATTCAAGCCCTTATGACGCTGATCAAACAAGAGGTGGCAAATCAGCTTCAATCGCTTAGTGCCATCTCAGTCGCTTGCAGAAGGTACCTCACCCTATGTGATACAATGGCGAGTTGTCGCTATTACCAAAGCGGCGGCGGCGGCGCCGACGACGACGACGACGACGACGACGACGACAATCGCGAGGGTCTTTATCAGGGGTAGAAAATACATCACAAGAACTAAGTATTTCACGTCGGCATTCTCCGGAGACTGCCAAAAGCTGCAGATTCTGGTGCCCACTTTAATAGCACCATTCACACTATTCATTTGCGAGAGCATTTCTTAAATACCGCACCCATTCATAATTTTTTTTATCCTTGACCGCTTTTTTCGAAAGGGCCACGGTGGGAGGGGCTGTTACAAAATTCATTTGCCTCCTGTGAGGATCGAACTCACGACCTCTGGTTTACTAGACCAGCGCTCTGCCACTGAGCTAAGGAGGCGCCTCCTAGCGCCCTTCTCGGGTACTTTGTTCTTACAGAGTAGTGAATCGGAGCCCTTCAGCTCGAAACGCACCGCATGAGCGACCATTATTTGCATTTAGTTAGCACAGCTGCTGCTTTCCTACACATCTCACACTATATCGATGTACAACTAAAATTCCAAAACAACACATTTATTTCATTTCAGAGTCACTTTCAGCTTCAAATACCGTTCCTCTGATATTCATACGAAGCTAGGCATCGTCGTAACCCGTTACGTTCATTACGCAAGGCTCACGAGAGGGGCGCATGTTGGATCCGCGTAGACACAAAATTTTGCGCCGCCCAGCGTGGGGCTCGAACCCACGACCCTGAGATTAAGAGTCTCATGCTCTACCGACTGAGCTAGCCGGGCTGCACGCAACGCGTTACGAGCCATACGATACTGATTTGACCTGCGACCATCTATTGAAGATTCTTTTGACTACAACTTATTTCCTGCTGCCACAAATCAGCTACAATCCTATTCAATGAAAAATTGTCTGCGAAAGGCATCAAATCTGCTTGAAATGATACGTGGCTATCAGCACCATTATTCAACACACATGCTCGACAGTGCGCAGACGCCTGTGGCGTAGCCCTTGGCTCCTGAATCAGATGCAGTAGTTCCAACAAAAACTCTCCTGAACGGCACTGTGCCGAAAACTTCGCTACAGATCACCCTTGTCTTGCTTGTGCTTCTGGTAGACGCCGGTTTTGCAGCCAGGAAGCGGACAGCAGCAACTTCCAACTAGTTTTAGAGTACTCAAACAACACAGTAAAACAGCATGCATCTTTTGCAGAACAGGAAAAACTCGACCGTGACAGGATTCGAACCTGCAATCTTCGGATCCGAAGTCCGACGCCTTATCCATTAGGCCACACGGTCACTGGTGCAGTATACTTCTCCACACACACTTCATTTTCGCCATTTGTACACTTGGCAGAATGAATTTCCCATCTTTGACGCAGTTCTCCATCTCAAATTTCAGTACTAAAAGTACGACGCTACTTCTTGCTGTGTCCCATCGCAAGTTACATTCAAGCCCTTATGACGCTGATCAAACAAGAGGTGGCAAATCAGCTTCAATCGCTTAGTGCCATCTCAGTCGCTTGCAGAAGGTACCTCACCCTATGTGATACAATGGCGAGTTGTCGCTATTACCAAAGCGGCGGCGGCGGCGCCGACGACGACGACGACGACGACGACGACAATCGCGAGGGTCTTTATCAGGGGTAGAAAATACATCACAAGAACTAAGTATTTCACGTCGGCATTCTCCGGAGACTGCCAAAAGCTGCAGATTCTGGTGCCCACTTTAATAGCACCATTCACACTATTCATTTGCGAGAGCATTTCTTAAATACCGCACCCATTCATAATTTTTTTTATCCTTGACCGCTTTTTTCGAAAGGGCCACGGTGGGAGGGGCTGTTACAAAATTCATTTGCCTCCTGTGAGGATCGAACTCACGACCTCTGGTTTACTAGACCAGCGCTCTGCCACTGAGCTAAGGAGGCGCCTCCTAGCGCCCTTCTCGGGTACTTTGTTCTTACAGAGTAGTGAATCGGAGCCCTTCAGCTCGAAACGCACCGCATGAGCGACCATTATTTGCATTTAGTTAGCACAGCTGCTGCTTTCCTACACATCTCACACTATATCGATGTACAACTAAAATTCCAAAACAACACATTTATTTCATTTCAGAGTCACTTTCAGCTTCAAATACCGTTCCTCTGATATTCATACGAAGCTAGGCATCGTCGTAACCCGTTACGTTCATTACGCAAGGCTCACGAGAGGGGCGCATGTTGGATCCGCGTAGACACAAAATTTTGCGCCGCCCAGCGTGGGGCTCGAACCCACGACCCTGAGATTAAGAGTCTCATGCTCTACCGACTGAGCTAGCCGGGCTGCACGCAACGCGTTACGAGCCATACGATACTGATTTGACCTGCGACCATCTATTGAAGATTCTTTTGACTACAACTTATTTCCTGCTGCCACAAATCAGCTACAATCCTATTCAATGAAAAATTGTCTGCGAAAGGCATCAAATCTGCTTGAAATGATACGTGGCTATCAGCACCATTATTCAACACACATGCTCGACAGTGCGCAGACGCCTGTGGCGTAGCCCTTGGCTCCTGAATCAGATGCAGTAGTTCCAACAAAAACTCTCCTGAACGGCACTGTGCCGAAAACTTCGCTACAGATCACCCTTGTCTTGCTTGTGCTTCTGGTAGACGCCGGTTTTGCAGCCAGGAAGCGGACAGCAGCAACTTCCAACTAGTTTTAGAGTACTCAAACAACACAGTAAAACAGCATGCATCTTTTGCAGAACAGGAAAAACTCGACCGTGACAGGATTCGAACCTGCAATCTTCGGATCCGAAGTCCGACGCCTTATCCATTAGGCCACACGGTCACTGGTGCAGTATACTTCTCCACACACACTTCATTTTCGCCATTTGTACACTTGGCAGAATGAATTTCCCATCTTTGACGCAGTTCTCCATCTCAAATTTCAGTACTAAAAGTACGACGCTACTTCTTGCTGTGTCCCATCGCAAGTTACATTCAAGCCCTTATGACGCTGATCAAACAAGAGGTGGCAAATCAGCTTCAATCGCTTAGTGCCATCTCAGTCGCTTGCAGAAGGTACCTCACCCTATGTGATACAATGGCGAGTTGTCGCTATTACCAAAGCGGCGGCGGCGGCGCCGACGACGACGACGACGACGACGACGACGACGACGACAATCGCGAGGGTCTTTATCAGGGGTAGAAAATACATCACAAGAACTAAGTATTTCACGTCGGCATTCTCCGGAGACTGCCAAAAGCTGCAGATTCTGGTGCCCACTTTAATAGCACCATTCACACTATTCATTTGCGAGAGCATTTCTTAAATACCGCACCCATTCATAATTTTTTTTATCCTTGACCGCTTTTTTCGAAAGGGCCACGGTGGGAGGGGCTGTTACAAAATTCATTTGCCTCCTGTGAGGATCGAACTCACGACCTCTGGTTTACTAGACCAGCGCTCTGCCACTGAGCTAAGGAGGCGCCTCCTAGCGCCCTTCTCGGGTACTTTGTTCTTACAGAGTAGTGAATCGGAGCCCTTCAGCTCGAAACGCACCGCATGAGCGACCATTATTTGCATTTAGTTAGCACAGCTGCTGCTTTCCTACACATCTCACACTATATCGATGTACAACTAAAATTCCAAAACAACACATTTATTTCATTTCAGAGTCACTTTCAGCTTCAAATACCGTTCCTCTGATATTCATACGAAGCTAGGCATCGTCGTAACCCGTTACGTTCATTACGCAAGGCTCACGAGAGGGGCGCATGTTGGATCCGCGTAGACACAAAATTTTGCGCCGCCCAGCGTGGGGCTCGAACCCACGACCCTGAGATTAAGAGTCTCATGCTCTACCGACTGAGCTAGCCGGGCTGCACGCAACGCGTTACGAGCCATACAATACTGATTTGACCTGCGACCATCTATTGAAGATTCTTTTGACTACAACTTATTTCCTGCTGCCACAAATCAGCTACAATCCTATTCAATGAAAAATTGTCTCCGAAAGGCATCAAATCTGCTTGAAATGATACGTGGCTATCAGCACCATTATTCAACACACATGCTCGACAGTGCGCAGACGCCTGTGGCGTAGCCCTTGGCTCCTGAATCAGATGCAGTAGTTCCAACAAAAACTCTCCTGAACGGCACTGTGCCGAAAACTTCGCTACAGATCACCCTTGTCTTGCTTGTGCTTCTGGTAGACGCCGGTTTTGCAGCCAGGAAGCGGACAGCAGCAACTTCCAACTAGTTTTAGAGTACTCAAACAACACAGTAAAACAGCATGCATCTTTTGCAGAACAGGAAAAACTCGACCGTGACAGGATTCGAACCTGCAATCTTCGGATCCGAAGTCCGACGCCTTATCCATTAGGCCACACGGTCACTGGTGCAGTATACTTCTCCACACACACTTCATTTTCGCCATTTGTACACTTGGCAGAATGAATTTCCCATCTTTGACGCAGTTCTCCATCTCAAATTTCAGTACTAAAAGTACGACGCTACTTCTTGCTGTGTCCCATCGCAAGTTACATTCAAGCCCTTATGACGCTGATCAAACAAGAGGTGGCAAATCAGCTTCAATCGCTTAGTGCCATCTCAGTCGCTTGCAGAAGGTACCTCACCCTATGTGATACAATGGCGAGTTGTCGCTATTACCAAAGCGGCGGCGGCGGCGCCGACGACGACGACGACGACGACGACGACAATCGCGAGGGTCTTTATCAGGGGTAGAAAATACATCACAAGAACTAAGTATTTCACGTCGGCATTCTCCGGAGACTGCCAAAAGCTGCAGATTCTGGTGCCCACTTTAATAGCACCATTCACACTATTCATTTGCGAGAGCATTTCTTAAATACCGCACCCATTCATAATTTTTTTTATCCTTGACCGCTTTTTTCGAAAGGGCCACGGTGGGAGGGGCTGTTACAAAATTCATTTGCCTCCTGTGAGGATCGAACTCACGACCTCTGGTTTACTAGACCAGCGCTCTGCCACTGAGCTAAGGAGGCGCCTCCTAGCGCCCTTCTCGGGTACTTTGTTCTTACAGAGTAGTGAATCGGAGCCCTTCAGCTCGAAACGCACCGCATGAGCGACCATTATTTGCATTTAGTTAGCACAGCTGCTGCTTTCCTACACATCTCACACTATATCGATGTACAACTAAAATTCCAAAACAACACATTTATTTCATTTCAGAGTCACTTTCAGCTTCAAATACCGTTCCTCTGATATTCATACGAAGCTAGGCATCGTCGTAACCCGTTACGTTCATTACGCAAGGCTCACGAGAGGGGCGCATGTTGGATCCGCGTAGACACAAAATTTTGCGCCGCCCAGCGTGGGGCTCGAACCCACGACCCTGAGATTAAGAGTCTCATGCTCTACCGACTGAGCTAGCCGGGCTGCACGCAACGCGTTACGAGCCATACAATACTGATTTGACCTGCGACCATCTATTGAAGATTCTTTTGACTACAACTTATTTCCTGCTGCCACAAATCAGCTACAATCCTATTCAATGAAAAATTGTCTGCGAAAGGCATCAAATCTGCTTGAAATGATACGTGGCTATCAGCACCATTATTCAACACACATGCTCGACAGTGCGCAGACGCCTGTGGCGTAGCCCTTGGCTCCTGAATCAGATGCAGTAGTTCCAACAAAAACTCTCCTGAACGGCACTGTGCCGAAAACTTCGCTACAGATCACCCTTGTCTTGCTTGTGCTTCTGGTAGACGCCGGTTTTGCAGCCAGGAAGCGGACAGCAGCAACTTCCAACTAGTTTTAGAGTACTCAAACAACACAGTAAAACAGCATGCATCTTTTGCAGAACAGGAAAAACTCGACCGTGACAGGATTCGAACCTGCAATCTTCGGATCCGAAGTCCGACGCCTTATCCATTAGGCCACACGGTCACTGGTGCAGTATACTTCTCCACACACACTTCATTTTCGCCATTTGTACACTTGGCAGAATGAATTTCCCATCTTTGACGCAGTTCTCCATCTCAAATTTCAGTACTAAAAGTACGACGCTACTTCTTGCTGTGTCCCATCGCAAGTTACATTCAAGCCCTTATGACGCTGATCAAACAAGAGGTGGCAAATCAGCTTCAATCGCTTAGTGCCATCTCAGTCGCTTGCAGAAGGTACCTCACCCTATGTGATACAATGGCGAGTTGTCGCTATTACCAAAGCGGCGGCGGCGGCGCCGACGACGACGACGACGACGACGACGACAATCGCGAGGGTCTTTATCAGGGGTAGAAAATACATCACAAGAACTAAGTATTTCACGTCGGCATTCTCCGGAGACTGCCAAAAGCTGCAGATTCTGGTGCCCACTTTAATAGCACCATTCACACTATTCATTTGCGAGAGCATTTCTTAAATACCGCACCCATTCATAATTTTTTTTATCCTTGACCGCTTTTTTCGAAAGGGCCACGGTGGGAGGGGCTGTTACAAAATTCATTTGCCTCCTGTGAGGATCGAACTCACGACCTCTGGTTTACTAGACCAGCGCTCTGCCACTGAGCTAAGGAGGCGCCTCCTAGCGCCCTTCTCGGGTACTTTGTTCTTACAGAGTAGTGAATCGGAGCCCTTCAGCTCGAAACGCACCGCATGAGCGACCATTATTTGCATTTAGTTAGCACAGCTGCTGCTTTCCTACACATCTCACACTATATCGATGTACAACTAAAATTCCAAAACAACACATTTATTTCATTTCAGAGTCACTTTCAGCTTCAAATACCGTTCCTCTGATATTCATACGAAGCTAGGCATCGTCGTAACCCGTTACGTTCATTACGCAAGGCTCACGAGAGGGGCGCATGTTGGATCCGCGTAGACACAAAATTTTGCGCCGCCCAGCGTGGGGCTCGAACCCACGACCCTGAGATTAAGAGTCTCATGCTCTACCGACTGAGCTAGCCGGGCTGCACGCAACGCGTTACGAGCCATACAATACTGATTTGACCTGCGACCATCTATTGAAGATTCTTTTGACTACAACTTATTTCCTGCTGCCACAAATCAGCTACAATCCTATTCAATGAAAAATTGTCTGCGAAAGGCATCAAATCTGCTTGAAATGATACGTGGCTATCAGCACCATTATTCAACACACATGCTCGACAGTGCGCAGACGCCTGTGGCGTAGCCCTTGGCTCCTGAATCAGATGCAGTAGTTCCAACAAAAACTCTCCTGAACGGCACTGTGCCGAAAACTTCGCTACAGATCACCCTTGTCTTGCTTGTGCTTCTGGTAGACGCCGGTTTTGCAGCCAGGAAGCGGACAGCAGCAACTTCCAACTAGTTTTAGAGTACTCAAACAACACAGTAAAACAGCATGCATCTTTTGCAGAACAGGAAAAACTCGACCGTGACAGGATTCGAACCTGCAATCTTCGGATCCGAAGTCCGACGCCTTATCCATTAGGCCACACGGTCACTGGTGCAGTATACTTCTCCACACACACTTCATTTTCGCCATTTGTACACTTGGCAGAATGAATTTCCCATCTTTGACGCAGTTCTCCATCTCAAATTTCAGTACTAAAAGTACGACGCTACTTCTTGCTGTGTCCCATCGCAAGTTACATTCAAGCCCTTATGACGCTGATCAAACAAGAGGTGGCAAATCAGCTTCAATCGCTTAGTGCCATCTCAGTCGCTTGCAGAAGGTACCTCACCCTATGTGATACAATGGCGAGTTGTCGCTATTACCAAAGCGGCGGCGGCGGCGCCGACGACGACGACGACGACGACGACGACAATCGCGAGGGTCTTTATCAGGGGTAGAAAATACATCACAAGAACTAAGTATTTCACGTCGGCATTCTCCGGAGACTGCCAAAAGCTGCAGATTCTGGTGCCCACTTTAATAGCACCATTCACACTATTCATTTGCGAGAGCATTTCTTAAATACCGCACCCATTCATAATTTTTTTTATCCTTGACCGCTTTTTTCGAAAGGGCCACGGTGGGAGGGGCTGTTACAAAATTCATTTGCCTCCTGTGAGGATCGAACTCACGACCTCTGGTTTACTAGACCAGCGCTCTGCCACTGAGCTAAGGAGGCGCCTCCTAGCGCCCTTCTCGGGTACTTTGTTCTTACAGAGTAGTGAATCGGAGCCCTTCAGCTCGAAACGCACCGCATGAGCGACCATTATTTGCATTTAGTTAGCACAGCTGCTGCTTTCCTACACATCTCACACTATATCGATGTACAACTAAAATTCCAAAACAACACATTTATTTCATTTCAGAGTCACTTTCAGCTTCAAATACCGTTCCTCTGATATTCATACGAAGCTAGGCATCGTCGTAACCCGTTACGTTCATTACGCAAGGCTCACGAGAGGGGCGCATGTTGGATCCGCGTAGACACAAAATTTTGCGCCGCCCAGCGTGGGGCTCGAACCCACGACCCTGAGATTAAGAGTCTCATGCTCTACCGACTGAGCTAGCCGGGCTGCACGCAACGCGTTACGAGCCATACAATACTGATTTGACCTGCGACCATCTATTGAAGATTCTTTTGACTACAACTTATTTCCTGCTGCCACAAATCAGCTACAATCCTATTCAATGAAAAATTGTCTGCGAAAGGCATCAAATCTGCTTGAAATGATACGTGGCTATCAGCACCATTATTCAACACACATGCTCGACAGTGCGCAGACGCCTGTGGCGTAGCCCTTGGCTCCTGAATCAGATGCAGTAGTTCCAACAAAAACTCTCCTGAACGGCACTGTGCCGAAAACTTCGCTACAGATCACCCTTGTCTTGCTTGTGCTTCTGGTAGACGCCGGTTTTGCAGCCAGGAAGCGGACAGCAGCAACTTCCAACTAGTTTTAGAGTACTCAAACAACACAGTAAAACAGCATGCATCTTTTGCAGAACAGGAAAAACTCGACCGTGACAGGATTCGAACCTGCAATCTTCGGATCCGAAGTCCGACGCCTTATCCATTAGGCCACACGGTCACTGGTGCAGTATACTTCTCCACACACACTTCATTTTCGCCATTTGTACACTTGGCAGAATGAATTTCCCATCTTTGACGCAGTTCTCCATCTCAAATTTCAGTACTAAAAGTACGACGCTACTTCTTGCTGTGTCCCATCGCAAGTTACATTCAAGCCCTTATGACGCTGATCAAACAAGAGGTGGCAAATCAGCTTCAATCGCTTAGTGCCATCTCAGTCGCTTGCAGAAGGTACCTCACCCTATGTGATACAATGGCGAGTTGTCGCTATTACCAAAGCGGCGGCGGCGGCGCCGACGACGACGACGACAATCGCGAGGGTCTTTATCAGGGGTAGAAAATACATCACAAGAACTAAGTATTTCACGTCGGCATTCTCCGGAGACTGCCAAAAGCTGCAGATTCTGGTGCCCACTTTAATAGCACCATTCACACTATTCATTTGCGAGAGCATTTCTTAAATACCGCACCCATTCATAATTTTTTTTATCCTTGACCGCTTTTTTCGAAAGGGCCACGGTGGGAGGGGCTGTTACAAAATTCATTTGCCTCCTGTGAGGATCGAACTCACGACCTCTGGTTTACTAGACCAGCGCTCTGCCACTGAGCTAAGGAGGCGCCTCCTAGCGCCCTTCTCGGGTACTTTGTTCTTACAGAGTAGTGAATCGGAGCCCTTCAGCTCGAAACGCACCGCATGAGCGACCATTATTTGCATTTAGTTAGCACAGCTGCTGCTTTCCTACACATCTCACACTATATCGATGTACAACTAAAATTCCAAAACAACACATTTATTTCATTTCAGAGTCACTTTCAGCTTCAAATACCGTTCCTCTGATATTCATACGAAGCTAGGCATCGTCGTAACCCGTTACGTTCATTACGCAAGGCTCACGAGAGGGGCGCATGTTGGATCCGCGTAGACACAAAATTTTGCGCCGCCCAGCGTGGGGCTCGAACCCACGACCCTGAGATTAAGAGTCTCATGCTCTACCGACTGAGCTAGCCGGGCTGCACGCAACGCGTTACGAGCCATACAATACTGATTTGACCTGCGACCATCTATTGAAGATTCTTTTGACTACAACTTATTTCCTGCTGCCACAAATCAGCTACAATCCTATTCAATGAAAAATTGTCTGCGAAAGGCATCAAATCTGCTTGAAATGATACGTGGCTATCAGCACCATTATTCAACACACATGCTCGACAGTGCGCAGACGCCTGTGGCGTAGCCCTTGGCTCCTGAATCAGATGCAGTAGTTCCAACAAAAACTCTCCTGAACGGCACTGTGCCGAAAACTTCGCTACAGATCACCCTTGTCTTGCTTGTGCTTCTGGTAGACGCCGGTTTTGCAGCCAGGAAGCGGACAGCAGCAACTTCCAACTAGTTTTAGAGTACTCAAACAACACAGTAAAACAGCATGCATCTTTTGCAGAACAGGAAAAACTCGACCGTGACAGGATTCGAACCTGCAATCTTCGGATCCGAAGTCCGACGCCTTATCCATTAGGCCACACGGTCACTGGTGCAGTATACTTCTCCACACACACTTCATTTTCGCCATTTGTACACTTGGCAGAATGAATTTCCCATCTTTGACGCAGTTCTCCATCTCAAATTTCAGTACTAAAAGTACGACGCTACTTCTTGCTGTGTCCCATCGCAAGTTACATTCAAGCCCTTA